>NC_087213.1:15213429-15228429 GCF_015104395.2 Macrobrachium nipponense | reverse complement strand
AGCGCTGAAGTAAAAGTTGAAGTGATGCTTAGTCCTTGTAAACAATCTGCACTGTAGATGTTTACCAACCATACAGCCTTGTTTTCTGGAATTCTATCTGAAATAAGGAATGCCACTTGTATAATTCCGTAGCTAAGTTAGGAATGGTGTTCTGACCAATGTAGCGTATACTCATTTACTCTTAGTTTTGAGAACGAGTTTGTGTATGAGAAGGTCAAGCTAAGGTGCAATACATTTTTAACTTAGTACTATTCTCCTTGCATTTTAAGTAATTTTAATCCATTTGTTAATTTATTTTTCTTATTTTTTCATAAGTGGGGTCTCCTCTTTCTGTATTTCCCTTTACCTCGTCTTACTTCTTGCTAATGAACACCATATTCTTTGGAAGCTTAAAATTCAAGTCAGTGACCCCTGTGGCCTTTCTCTATGTGAATAGTTTTCATCTTCTGAATGATAATAACAAGTACGTCATTAAAAATACAACCTCTACTATTATGATAAATTGTACCAATGAGATTTAAGTCTGGAGTCGTTCTGTCCTGAATGCAATACTCGTAAATAGCTAAAGGCAACAGGGAAGTCAATGGTAAATAATTATGACAGAGGCTTTGCGAATACGAACAGTGCATTACTAACTGCCAGTGGTCATTGACATTCTGACTTCATGCCAAGTCAGTTGTTGTGGATAAATAGTTTGTTACATGCCTGACAAGGGCTTGTATTAATCATAGATCCCTGAACTGAGTTGTTTCTCGTTTTTATTGTACCAATGAAACAGATTTGCGTTTGCAGTTAATGTATTTTTTTTTGTTTATAATAATTGTTATAGTTTTTCTCGGACATATAGTGGAATTATTTAACCAAGTTGATTTCGCTGGTCAATCTTTAGTTGCATTTGAGATTTTCATTAGTTATTGTTCTTCGAAATATACTTTTAATTTTTTTGTATATTAATCGTATAATTTTTTATGATTATTTGTCTGAAAAATGTTTTGTTTTGCAGTTTTTGTTTTTTGTTTTTTATTTGTTTATTTAGTTTTGTGGCACCCAGACACTGTGAAAGTAATTTTACTTTCTTTATATCATTGTTTTATTTCATAAGAAAAATATGGATGACAAACATTCGATTCTCAATTTTCAAGCACATTAGCAATATATTAAATGATTTAGTAGCTTCCAGCATATTTTAATAATTTTAATCTTATGATTTTTAACATTTTGATATCTACAGTGTTTGATGCTTTAAATATTAAAGTGTAAAGATAATTAAATTCTATTCTGACATATAAAAATACAGAGCTCATTGCCAAAACAATTTGTTAAGGGAATAATAAAGTAAGCATTCAAATCAATTTGATTTCTCTTGATTTACGTTTACCTTTAGGGTCGCTTTCTAGGAAAAGATCCGCACTTTCAAATTGCGAAAGTGAGTGTGCTGTACTTTCTAAGAGAGCACTTTCTAAGAGAGTACTTTCTAAGAGAGTACTTTCTAAGAGAAGGACATCATCTATGGCATTGCTCCAAGACATTCTCGATCCCATAGACAGAGGATATATATATGCTCTCTAGCCTACTCCAGCTTCGAGGCAACTTGCGTGTTTTTTAGTTTCTGGAAAAGAAAACTATTGACATAGCTATTTGTCTATCAGTCCGAACCTTTTGTCCGCACTCAAATCTTAAAAACTACCAAGGCTAGAGGGCTGCAAATTGGTATGTGATCATCCACCCCTCCAATCATCAAACATACCAAATTGCAGCCCTCTATCCTCGGTAGGTCTGATTTTATTAAAGGTTAAAGTTAGCCATGATCGTGGCTGAAAGTTTTATGAGTCGCGGCTAAGAGTTTCATTGGCCATTGCTAGAGTTTCATACAGCATCCTTTTACGCTTCACAGAAAACTCGAGTGCGCCGAAGAAACTTATGGGGATTTTTTACTTGCTTTTGTTTGGCAAGAATAGTATTTTTGCTCGGAAGGTTCGTTTGACTTGTAAATCATTTCAGCTGCAATCGACGAAATATAAAAGTCAATTGATCTTTTATTATGGCAACCTCTGCCGAATGGCAATCTTTTTGTTTGGAGGTGGATCAGGCGTTGAAGCGAAGATTGATAAGAATATTCTGATTAAAAGGCGAAAATGTGGACGTTGCCATATGTTGCCCTAAGTTCGTTTGTTCAGTGGAGATTTAATTTTGAGTAAGCGTCGTTTCATTTTTTTCTCATTTAGTCGCACTGAAAGGTCTGTTTTTTTTTCTCTCTCCCTCTCTCCAGTATATCACACTACTTTTTTTGACACTAGAACACACTTACCTTATTTTTTGATGATTTTGGTGGGTGACTGTCTATTAAGCCAAGAGAGAAAGAAATTAGATTTTTCCACTCCATCAGCCTTTGCAAGAGAACAAGAATGAAAAAAAAAATCACTAATGATTTACATAAAGAAGTGGGCTTATTAACGAGCGTAATAAAATCAACTGGAGAAAATCGGGTATTCAGCAAGATAATGAGGTCCTGTTGAGCCCATTCAGGTGTGAAAATCCATTACCAATGTGTTGGTTTGATGTGGAACATATTTCGCATTTTCAAGCTTTCAGGATACCATTGACGACAAAATTTCTACTGTATATTGTCGATACAATTATGAATTCATCAGTAACTAGACAGCGTTAATTTTTTCCAAAGTAAATACATAAATTGTGTGTGATGCCTTTGTCGACAGTGCAAATAAAAAGGCATAAATTATGAGCATTCTTTTTATCTGATATATATATATATATATATATATATATATATATATATATATATATATATATATATATATATATTATACATATATATTATATATGTATAATATAATAATATATATATATATATATATATATATATATATATATATATATATATATATATATATATGATATTATATATATATAATGTATAATATATAATATATAATATATAATATAGATATAAAATATAAGATATAAAATATAAAATATAAAATATGTAATAATATGTAATATTTATAATAATATAATAATATATAATATATAGTATATAATATATAATATATAATATATACTATAATATATGATATATAATATATAATATAATATATTTATATATGATGTATGTATGTATGTATGTATGTGATTGAATTGATGACGTTTGTCTTATTTATTATAACTGCAAAAGTATTACCTTTCGGTTTAAGCCATGCAAACAGAGAGACCCCTACTATAAAGTGAAAACAACTAATCTGAAATAGAAGTTAAAAAACACACACACACACACACACAAACACACACACACACATCTCGCTGGTTCAGCACGAAGGAGGAGACCTTGATTTCAGCCGAAAAGGAAGGACTGTTATTGTTTTGAACAACAAATTCCCCCCCCCAAACGAAAGCTAAGTTTGCTCGAAACCGGCGTCGGGAGTGAAGGGCCATCAGAAAATCCTACAGGCTTTGCAGGAATGCAGGACCCAAAAAGGGGAGGAGGAGGACGACCTTGACTCCGTGAGAGGTAGATGGGCTTTCGCTGATCTAAGCCAAGTGAGGAAACCGACTGTTGGCAAAACAAAGTGAAGGGGCGAGCCTTTGCGAATTACTGTGGATGTTACTTGGATAACTTGGTTAGTTCAATAGAGTGGCGCAGAAATGGTCGGACATTCGTGCCCTTACGGAGAAAAAAAGGCTGTATTTTTATCCATACTTAAGCTACACCATATCCAGAACCTTTCAATAGACTTTTATTTATAGAATGTGTATGAAAATATTTTTTCCTTCCAAAAGAAAATATATTTCCTGACGAAAATGTTTTTTGTTATTTGCAGTTGTTTTGTTGCATGCAGATGTACCGGAAGTAAAGTCAATGTTTTTTTATCTTCTAAATTACGTCAGTATGATTGAATTATTACTTTGATTAAAAGATTCGTTATGAACGCGACGTTTGAGGTAAGTAGTAATTGAATACAAAACTACTACTACTGGCCCAATTCACATTTCGGATTTGAATATTTCTTGTAGTTTTGACGCTATATTGTAATGTTGGTGACTCGTAAATTGAAAACTAAATTAGCATATCAATTATTTCTGGTGTAATTAATCATAAGGACCATTAGGATTTAGAGTAAATGGTTTGTGTGTGTGTGTGTGTGTGTGTGTGTATTTAAAGCGTCACAAAGATGATGTAAGACACATCTCAAGATAAATACTAAAACCCTTTTGATGTGCTATTAGCAGATGAGTACAGGTATTTAAGAATTAGCAGTGATAACCAAAACAACAAAAATACTAGAGGCGAAATGACAGTAATGAAGTAAGACGGAGAAGAGAAGTATAAATACAAAGGAGGCAAAAAGTGGGGATAATGTGCTGCATGCATTATTAAACAACAACACCGACACTGTACAAGAAAAGAAAAAGGGAAACGCGCCGGGACGATCGCAGTGAGGATGAAATGAAAGTAGAATTATTGTAAGAGGAAAACGAAATGGAAGGGGAGAACGTAATTGTGTTTATGTTGTTTTTCATTATACTTCCGAGCTGATGTATTAAAGATTTAAAAAACTGCTGTATATTTCAACGTAAAACACCTATCCTTGTATTTTTCTCCTCTGTTGCTCGTAATTCGTATGCATTCTTATGAGACCAGGTGGAATGGCATTAAAACACTTCTGTTAAAAGGAGCAACATTTGTATGTAGATCAAGTGTTGTACAGTTGTGGGGAGACGTTTCAAAGGGAAAAAAAGGCTGTTGTTGGTGTTCGCGCATATATGTATAGAAAATATATGGTAGAAATGGTATTGAGAATTTATGGTGTTACAAGGTATTTTTCAGTGTGTGCCTGAGATATTGTTATTTCCTAGTTCCATAAATATTTTTATTTTTCCATGGAAGGGGGAATGAGAGAAGTCAGGAGAAGGGTAGGGAATGTAGGTACCAGTGTTTGAAATAAGAAAGGTGCTCTTTATTGGAGTGTAAAGTTGCTGACCAGAAAGGGTATAATAAAACAACTTTGGCGTCATTTTAGTGGTCAATATATATTCTCTGTTTTTGTTGTTCTCGTGCCAGCTGCTGAATGTAGCTGTTGGGTGATAACCTGCCATTATTGAGGAGGTATCTACACACAAAAGGCTTTATGTAATCGAAGGATATCTGTCGTGAAATGGGCTGTTTTATCTAGAGAAATCGAGACAGCCTATGTTCTTAGCTCACTGAGAGAGATCCCGGTTAGTACCTTACATGAGTTGTTCTCCTTTAGATCTTGCATTTCATTGTCTAATGTTAGAAGGTAGCACCTTTTAGTCTCTGGTAGTGTAGATGTTGTTAAACAGTAATGACTGATGTTTTTAGGTTTGAGAGATTCACAATGGGTATCAATTCGTTCTATCGAAAAAAAGGACCTGTTACTCACATGGCGAAGAAAGGCATCAGATGATGATTGAACAAGATACTCTCAAAAGCAATTACTTTTGCAATTCGTTTTAAGAAAACATCTGGTACTCCTTTGAAGGTCAGACCTTACAATATTCTGTGGTACATTACTAGTGTAGCGTACTGTTAGAAATATCGATAATATGAGGGAGGGTCGAGATATGTCACCTGGTGTTCCAGAGCTCAGGCGAAGGTGCATTCATTTTGCATGGGTTTGGAGTTGTCGGTGTGTCTATATATACATATTCACACACACACACACGCACACACACACACACACACACACACATATATATATATATATATATATATATATATATATATATATATATATATATATATATATATATATCTAATAAAAGGAGCCCATAAAACACCAAAATAGAGAAAAAGTACTATATTTCAGAGACTGCTGTCTCCCTCTTCAGATAGATGAATGAGAAAAGTTCACAGAAAAGGTGGTATTTATACCAAGAGGTCCATCCACAAACAAGCCATTTTAAGTCACCCCGCTGATAATCTTCCTCTAATCTTCTTAAGGGTTGGTTGAATGAAGACGTTGTCGATCGTGTCCGAAATCCATCCTCCTTTTGAGATGTTCATTACCTGCCTCTCTTTTATTAAGGCCGATTCCATCATTTGACTCTTGTACCGGCAGTTGCTGCTATAAATTACACGTGACAAATTCCAGTTGATTCTATGGTTATGTTCATTTATATGGTTGAAAATAGCAGAGTTCTGTTGTCCATACCTAACTGACCGTTTGTGTTGTATAATCTCTGGGGAAGGGATTTACCTGTGAATCCGATTGTAAGATTGGTCACAGTCCTGGCATGGGATTTCGTATACCCCAGAGTCCTTTGGAGATGTCTTTTGTTGGACGTTAATCAGGGATTTGGCTAAGGTGTTTGGGTAAATAAATACAAAAGGGTTCGATTTTCCGAGGGGGTTGGTTATTCTCTTAATCATGTCCAGGTGGGGAATTATTATTTTATTGTTGGGTGTATCTCTGGTCTTGTCTTTAGGGGGTCGGTAGAAAATTAAGTTAGCTTTGTGAATTGCTTTCTCAATTATATGGTCAGGATATTTTAAAGACGAAAGTTGCTTGCGAATTAGTTCAAATTCTTTTTCCAGGAATTCTGGGGAACAAATTCGTAAGGCTCTTAAGAATAAGTTACTAGCTACACCTATTTTGATAGAAATGTCATGATAGCCTAAAGTAGTGAATGTATGGAAAGTGAGAACGTTGGTTTTCTGTATATGGTAAATTGTATTCTGTCGTATCTCTGATTATTAAAACATCAAGAAAAGGAATTTTGTTGTCTGTTTCCCATTCAACTTTAAATTTGATGCTGGGCACTAATGTGTTTTAATTTCAAGAGGAATTCATTGAAATTGCCCACCTATTATCCCAAAATGTTAGGATATCATCCACGTATCTCATCCACAGCATGTTTTTGGGTTTTATTGCATTTATTACTGTAGTTTCAAAGTATTCCATGTACAGATTGGCTAGAACAGGACTTAAAGGACTACCCATACTACACCCGAATTTTGCTTGTAGAATGATTCCCCGAATGAAAATACGTTATTAGATGCACATAATTCAACTAGCTTTATTATTTTGTCAAGCGCCCAATGGGAAATGATCTGAATAGGGGGATAATTTTACCCTTAAAAACTGAAGAACGTCCTGTACTGGTACTTTAGTGAACAAGGAATCTA
The DNA here is from genome assembly GCF_015104395.2 of Macrobrachium nipponense. NCBI lineage: Eukaryota > Metazoa > Arthropoda > Malacostraca > Decapoda > Palaemonidae > Macrobrachium > Macrobrachium nipponense. Next base: position 15,221,264 of record NC_087213.1, on the reverse strand, counting down.
CATCAAGGCTTAAAAGTTTTATGTTGTGAAGTGGTATATGTGCTTCTCTGAATTTGTGACAAAAATCTTCCGAATGTTTAATGTGACTGGGAGAAAAAGTGCCTAAAAAAGGGGAAAGGAGGCCAGCTAACCATTTAGAAATTTTGTAATTGAAAGCACCGGCACATGAAACGATGGGTCTGAATGGAAGATTCGTCTTTGTGAGTTTTGGGAAGGCCATAAAAATAGGGTAATTTAGGATTAATTACTTTAAATTTCTCTAATAGTTCAATACTCTTTTTGTCTTTGCCAATTAATCTTACTTTCCGAAAAAATTCTGTGGGAACGTTTTGGAGGGGATTTTTCGTCAGTTTTTCGTATGTGTTTGTGTCGCTAAGGAGCTGGTTGATTTTGTCAAGGTAGAAGTCTTTGTCCATTATTACGATTTTGCCGTCTTTGTCGGATCTACTTATTATAACATCTAACTTTTTTAGCGAGTGGATGGCTATCATGAATCTGGGGGAACAGGATATTTCTTATGTAAGTCAGTTAAAGCATTTAATAACACTCCTTTTAAACATATCTCTTCACGGTTGTAGTTTTTGTCAGATATGATTATCAAAAGCCACTATGAAGTCTAGGTTGTTTTTGCGGTCTGGCATAAGGGCAAAGGATAAGCCTAAATTTAAAACTAAATGTTGATTTACAGTAAGGGGGGTGTTGGATAGTTTAATTTAAAACTTTGTCTTGTTGCTCAAGATTATTCCATGCACTATTGTCTATTAGGTTATTTAACTTGCGTAGAAGTCTGTTGGAATGAGTCACGCTATTATAGGCAGCAATGTCGGAACAGAATGAATCAGATACCTGTATATGTGGTCCGTAGTGAGGAAGCGAAGATTAGACTCGGGTTCCATATATCACTCTGCGTAGTACGAAGATGTCGTTTTTCGTATCGGTGATTCTTTCCTCCAGGAAAATCTTGTGTGAGAGAGGGAAGGGGTCCGATTGCAGAGTCCATCTCCCGAATCCGTACATTTTTGGTAGTATAATAAATGCAATAAAACCCAAAAACATGCTGTGGATGAGATACGTGGAGATATCCTAACATTTTGGGATAATAGGTGGGGCAATTTCAATGAATTCCTCTTGAAATTAAACACATTAGTGCCCAGCATCAAATTTAAAGTTGAATGGGAAACAGACAACAAAATTCCTTTTCTTGATGTTTTAATAATCAGAGATACGACAGAATACAAATTTACCATATACAGAAAACCAACGTTCTCACTTTCATACATTCACTACTTTAGCTATCATGACATTTCTATCAAAATAGGTGTAGCTAGTAACTTATTCTTAAGAGCCTTACGAATTTGTTCCCCAGAATTCCTGGAAAAAGAATTTGAACTAATTCGCAAGCAACTTTCGTCTTTAAAATATCCTGACCATATAATTGAGAAAGCAATTCACAAAGCTAACTAATTTTCTACCGACCCCCTAAAGACAAGACCAGAGATACACCCAACAATAAAATAATAATTCCCCACCTGGACATGATTAAGAGAATAACCACCCCCTCGGAAAATCGAACCCTTTTGTATTTATTTACCCAAACACCTTAGCCAAATCCCTGATTAACGTCCAACAAAAGACATCTCCAAAGGACTCTGGGGTATACGAAATCCCTGCCAGGACTGTGACCAATCTTACATCGGATTCACAGGTAAATCCCTTCCCCAGGGGAAGTTAGGTATGGACAACAGAACTCTGCTATTTTCAACCATATAAATGAACATAACCATAGAATCAACTGGAATTTGTCACGTGTAATTTATAGCAGCAACTGCCGGTACAAGAGTCAAATGATGGAATCGGCCTTAATAAAAAGAGAGGCAGGTAATGAACATCTCAAAAGGAGGATGGATTTCGGACACGATCGACAACGTCTTCATTCAACCAACCCTTAAGAAGATTAGAGGAAGATTATCAGCGGGGGTGACTTAAAATGGCTTGTTTGTGGATGGACCTCTTGGTATAAATAAATACCACCTTTTCTGTGAACTTTTCTCATTCATCTACCTGAAGAGGGAGACAGCAGTCTCTGAAATATAGTACTTTTTCTCTATTTTGGTGTTTTTATGGGCTCCTTTTATTAGATGGAACTCTGTTGTTACAGAACATTTTTACCAGTCATATATATATATATATATATATATATATATATATATATATATATATATATATATATATATATATATATATATATATATCTACTATATATATATATAATATATATATATATATATACACTCTGTGTGTATTTACAAGAGAGTAGCAATGAAGAGAAGGGTCTTCCAAATTTCCGATTTTTTATTATATATGTCACTTTAGTCAGTTCCTTCATAATAAAAAAAAAAAAAAATAAATACACAAAAATAAGGTAAGCCTCTTTCTGTTTCGTGTATAATTTTACTTCATTCGTACCACAGGTCTTCGCAATTCTGGTGACATTAGCAACTTCCTGATTCCCAAAAAATTTATGAGATAATGGGTTAAAGTCCAGAGAGAATTCTGCGAAAGAATTCAGATACTTCAAAGGGAGAATTATGAGTTTTTTTATTTTGTTTCTTCTGCGTCTTTTCTCTCTTTGTCACGTAAAAGGAGGAAAGGCGAAGGAGAAAAGAGATTTAGACTGGAAGATAAAACTTGGACATTTTATTGCACAACTCACATAAAGCGTTCCGGTTTCAGTGACTTTGACTTAAATCTCCCGACAAAATTCGCAACTTGCAAGATGCAAATATAATCTCCCGACCGAAATCGACGGAAATGTAATATGATTTTGTTATGATGACGAAAGAATTACTGTTAAAGGAACGAAGCAGAAGATGAATGGAGAAGCTTGGAACTCGATGGAATAACTGAGGAGCAGACTCAAAGATTAAATGTTGTGGAAGAGAGAGAGAGAGAGAGAGAGAGAGAGATTATGCGGTTGCTGAAAAGAGTCGTGGCGTTCTGTTTGAAGTAGTAGCGTTCTATTTGTACAAGATATGTAAACAAACGTTCTGCTTGTAAATGGCAACATGAGGACTTCGAAGAGAAAAGTGTTACTCTTTTCAGAGACTGAGAAAAGGGCTTAATTACGTTTCAGATCTTAGATATGAAAATAATATTCAAAAGTCTAGATAACGTTTCTGCTTATTTATTTAGAAACTACGTCTCTAACGGGTAGCTGTTAATTAACCTTTTTTTATTATCACAATCCTCAGCTTTACCAGGATGCTGAAGGTTATATACATGCATTTGCCTACATACATGTATATTAGATAGATTAGATAGAAAGTTTCTGAATTATAGGCAGATAGTTTTTCATTCAAAACCCTAGGATTTTCTATACTAAGACATTTTAAGCCACAAATACCGCCATAATATGAAATTCCTTTTACCTTTTCCAGTCTCGAAACAGAAGATCTTGATAGTTTTATGAAGGGCATATGCCCAATGTGGTTTATTTCATTAAAGATTTATCCCATAATTCATCTGAGATTTGCTGGTGATTTTCCATTAAGGAAGGAGGCCACAAAGGCAAAATGGCTGCTACAGTAGATTCACATCAACCGTGCATTTGATGTCTAGACCCGTCACTTACGACGCTCCTGATTGGCTCCCTTACGACGCTCCTGATTGGCTGTTGATAAACCAGTCACAGGGCTGGAAGCTCTCGGTCTCTCTCCAGAGATCACTTAGACAGGATGTATGTTCTACCTCTCTTGATAGACGTATCCCTCAGGAGAGGTGGAACATAGATCCTACCCGTGTGATCTCTCGAGAGAAACTGAGAGTTTCCAGTCCTGTGATTGGCTTATCAACAGCCAATCAGAAGCGTCGTAACGGACTGGCCTAGACATCAAATGCACGGTTGATGTGAATCTACTATAGTTAATTGTGATGACTAAAGAAACTTTAATTTAAATTATTACTATTATCCTTTATATCATCCAAGACGTTCAGTGTTTTTTGTAGTCTAGACTCAGAGGGGCCGTCTCGAATGAGGGAATTGGTGCAACGCAAAGAGAAATAGGACAGATCAGTTAAAAGAGAACCCAGGAAATAGATGTTAGTGGAGCAGCAGGAACAATGAGGCCACTGAAGGGAGCGGTAAGTCTTGCCTGCATTGTGCTGAGGAAGCATCATTGCAGCCAAGACGCCATTATATTATGACCTGAATGAAGGGACCGAAGCAAGTGGTAAAATCTGTGTCGGGGAATATTCAAACCAAAATGAGATAGCGAAGGAAAATGTGTTCTTGACCAAACTTCATTTCTGGTACGACCCTACGAGCACCTTTATATTACTTTTAGGGGGAAAATGCGAAAATGTTGTAATGGTTTTATAATCGCGAAAAATGGTGCAATTTAATTCGTGATTCTGAGGAGATTTTGGAATTGGATATGAAAAGAACTTGCAAAATATTCTCTTCATTAGAGAAAGTCCTCCGTCAATATGTTTCAACATTCAAGTCCGAACTTAGAAATAGTGATTGGTAATTATTCCCCAAAGAAATAGATATATACTTAACGACTAGGCATAAATATATTCTTATACTTAACGACTAGGCATAAATATATTCGCTTACACGGGGAAGTACGCCGACAGACTATTTTGTTGTTCTTCTTGCTGTTGTTGTCTTTGTTGGTGGGAAAGGAATGGTCTATAGAAGAGCCTATATAAAAAGGCCTGAAAAAGGTGTTTCCGTTGAGTTAAAGGTACAGGAATTTTAGGATAGGCTATTTATGATGTATTCATAAGACTGAAAAGGTAAAAAAATTAATAATGTGCTTATCAAACAGTACAGAAACATTATTTCTGATAAAATATAGTGTATTTTAATTTTCATTGATGATGCAAGGCTCTATTTGACTGTAGAATTTAGCATGTTTTATGGTATTTGGTGCACTGAATTCAGAGTTCAATTATTTTGTTTCCACTTATAACAGAATGTATGAACGTATTTAATTTGTGCCCTTTTTATTTGATCCTTGTTGTTAGTATGAGTAGTAGTAAGTATGAGCATTAATTTAGAAGATCATCTCACGTTGTTAGGAATATAATGTTTACAACTTATGAGTGAGTGAAAAATCTTGCACGCGTCCCGAGTAAGCTGGATGTTGGATCACGCCTTGTTTGATAAAGAAGTACATTATTTTTAACATAATAATCAGTGTATTATATTTTCAGAATAGTTAACGTTACCAGTAAGTTACAATGTCTTTGGAACTGACCATTCTTTTGTCTTTCATAGGTTTTTAGCAATATTATGTTTATCGAGACGCATAAAAGACCGAGGTATTGTAAAAATGGTGAATTGAATAACTTAAGTAATCAGGGAATACATGAACAGAAATCAACCAAAGCCGTTTTGCATGTGAAATAAATTCCGTGATGTTGATTTCATGTATGTCCGAAATGTTTTCATAAATGTAAAATATCAATACGCTAAATCACGAATTCCCACAGCCAGACGCAAACAGAATATGACAGTAATTTCCTGATAAACAATATTTATATACCATTCAATGCATTGTGGAAGAAAAATACCAATATATGTACGGCTCTCTCCATTCACACAAAAATTGTGTTGCATAAAGTTCTGCAAATCAAATAAGAGAGATAAAAGGAAAAATACATGGAAGTGATCAAAATGAAATGACAATCGGCCACGTGTTCGGCTTTTTTGTAACCTTTTATAATGATTTGTATTTTGCAAACTTTCATAATTAATTGTATTTTGTAATCTTTTACCACTAATTATATAACTTTACCTTTAATTAGTCAAGACTTCCTTAAGACCCCGTCCACCAAACCTTATAATTCAGCGAGTAACTAAGATATACAAGCAAGAGGCTAACAGTCTGTGTTTGCAACGTGAATTTCTGATGAGACTAAAATTGCTGAAGATTCAGGGCGAAGTTTGGGATAAGATAGGGGAGTAAGCGCCTCAGTGGCGCGGTTGGTATGGTGTTGGCGTCCCACCTCGGTGGTCGCGAGTTTGATTCTCGGCCATTCCATTGATGAGTGAGAGATGTGTATTTCTGGTGATAGAAGTTCACTCTCAACGTGGTTCGGAAGTCACGTAAAGCTGTTGATCCCGCTGCTGAATAACCACTGGTTCCATGCAACGTAAAAACACCAAAAAAAAAAAGGAAAAAAAAAAAAAAAAAAAACAGCGGACTACAGATTAAGAAAGATCAGTATCGCTGCTTGAAAGAACCTGTAACTTTAACGTAAATAACTTCTTCAAAAGAACAATAAAAAAGATACTGGAAATGTTCTCCTCGTCAATACGTGTTCATAATTGAAGTACATTTTACAAATTAATGGCGGACAGTAATGATAATTGATGAAATGGCATTTGACACAATCTCAAGTATACGTATAATGTAGATTGTTAGCCTATACTTACATGTAGATATAGCGTAGACCAGCTTATATTTATATAAAGGCATAGTGTAAGACCGTCAGGTTTAAAACAGGGGAGGTAGGACTTGGTTACTGGCACATCACCTCCACCTCCAAAAAGCTGGGATTCGATTCCTGATCTGGTTAGGACGCCTTTGACATAATTCCCTTTGAGTGTACTGTGTTCCCAAGATATACTAGATGTCAACTGTTTAGGTGTTTATATATATATATATATATATATATATATATATATATATATATATATATATATATATATATATATATTAACCGAGATTCTAATCTTGGTACTTCTATTTTAAAAGGTAGCAATGGATCGTGCGTCTAAGGCACTGGCAACATCCAACATCCATTTCCTCTCACTCCAACACCAACACCCCCCCCCCCCCCCCCCCCTTCTCTAAAAATGTTATCTCACCTTGGAGGAGTTAAAGTAGAGTGTGCAGTACATGCTTTTTGGAATTACTCCAAGGGTGCTCATGCCTCATCGGAGGCTGCGCCAGTGATTCCTGGCGCCCCTGCCTTTTCGGAGGCAGTGCCAGGTGATTCTGGCACTCCCGCCTCTTTGGAGGCAGTGCCAGTGGTTTCTGGCACTTCTGCTTCTGTGGAAGCAGAACCAGTAATTTCTGGGACTCCTGCCTCTCTGGAGGCTGTGCCAGGTGTACCTGGCACTTCCACCTCACTGGAGGCTGTACCAGCTTTAAATGGTGCTTCTGATCCTTTGGAGGATGCACCAATGTCCAACCTTCACACCCCTCCTCAGGCAGCTTCAGCTTTGTCTGGTGTTCCTGAGACCGATAACCCTCTGAAAAGGAAGGCATGCATAAATAATCGGTCTCCTTCCAGAAATAAGGAGCAAGTCAGTAAGCTGAAAGCTCTTAAAAGAGGCTCTAATTTAACAGTCTCTAAAGGGAAGTAAATTCATTAATTTTCTACAGTGGAACTGTCTTGGATTAAGAGCTAAATGGGAAGAATTAAGGCTGCTCATATCAGAAGTGTCTCCTGTTTGTATAGCTCTGCAGGAGACAATGATTGGTAATAATATGTGCCCCAGCCCACGAGAGTATACATCCTATCACTCCACCTATAATTTGAATATTGGAAGCCATGGTGGTGTCGCTTTGTATGTTCGAAATGACACCCCACAAAATCCTATCAGTATCCAATCAGCATTGCAAGTGACAGGTGTGCAGATCCATTTGCAAAGAAAATATACAATATGCTCTCTTTATCTACCACCTAATGAAGCCTTCCCCATCAATGAATTTAAATCTCTTATTCAACAGTTACCACGCCCTTTTGTTATTTTGGGAGATATGAATAGCAGAAGTCCTCTTTGGGGTGACATCATCACCAATCAAAGAGGAAGGTGC
>NC_087213.1:15195287-15212929 GCF_015104395.2 Macrobrachium nipponense | reverse complement strand
GCACCTTCCTCTTTGATTTGGTGATGATCTCACCCCAAAGAGGACTTCTGCTATTCATATCTCCCAAAATAACAAAAGGGCGTGGTAACTGTTGAATAAGAATTTTAAATTCAATGATGGGGAAGGCTTCATTAGGTGGTAGATAAAGAGAGCATATTGTATATTTTCTTTTGTAAATGGATCTGCACACCTATCACTTGCAATGCTGATTGGATAACTGATAGGATTTTTGTGGGGTGTCATTTCGAACATACAAAGCGACACCACCATGGCTTCCAATATTCAAAATTATAGGTGGAGTGATGGGATGTATACTCTCGTGGGCTGGGGCACATATTATTACCAATCATTGTCTCATGCAGAGCTAAACAAACAGGAGACACTTCTGATATGAGCAGCCTTAATTCTTACCATTTAGCTCTTAATCCAAGACAGTTCCACTGTAGAAAATTAATGAATTTACTTCCCTTTAGAGACTGTTAAATTAGAGCCTCTTTTAAGAGCTTTCAGCTTACTGACTTGCTCCTTATTCTGGAAGGAGACCGATTATTTATGGCTGCCTTCCTTTTTCAGAGGTTATCGGTCTCAGGAACACCAGACAAAGCTGAAGCTGCCTGAGGAGGGGTGTGAAGGTTGGACATTGGTGCATCCTCCAAAGGATCAGAAGCACCATTTAAAGATGGTACAGCCTCCAGTGAGGTGTAAGTACCAGGTACACCTGGCACAGCCTCCAGAGAGGCAGGAGTCCCAGAAATTACTGGTTCTGCTTCCACAGAAGCAGAAGTGCCAGAAACCACTGGCACTGCCTCCAAAGAGGCGGGAGTGCCAGAATCAACTGGCACTGCCTCCGAAGAGGCAGGGGCGCCAGGAATCACTGGCGCAGCCTCCGATGAGGCATGAGCACCAGCAATCATTGGCGCCGCCTCCAAAGAGGCACGAGTACAGGTCGTAAACTGGTTTTTTATTAACATTAATTTTGGTGAGATTGATATTTCTTCTTCGGTTGGCAGCAACACTGGAAAAGGATATTTCTGGTCTAATGTACTGACTCAACACTCTCTCCTTTGCCTCTCCAAATGTGATACGCTCGGTCGCCCTTAATGTCTGAATTTCTTTTTCCATGATGTATACATTGCAATCAAGTGAAGATGAGGATGATTGTCTCCACAATGCATACATCTGGCCTCCTTATTACATATGCCATGCTCTGGTTCACTGCATTCAACACAAGTAGCAGGCTTGCCTTGTAGTTTCTGTCTACAGGACCCCAACATATGTCCAAATTCTTGACAATAAAAACATCTCCTCGGTCTTGGGATATATTGTTTAACCTTAAAATGTAACCAGGCTGCTTTCACTGCACTAGGCAATCGGGTGGAATTGAAAGTAACAATTAAATTGGGAAGCGGGACTAGGACTCCATTTACCTTCTTTTTCATTCCTTCAATTCTTATTACCCCTTGATCCATTAATTCCTCTACGAGCCTTTCCTCAGAGTACGTTACAAGCTGGGGTGCATATATCATGCCCTTGGAGTAATCCCAAAAAGCATGTACTGCACACTACTTTAAACTCCTCCAAGGTGAGGTAACATTTTTAGAGAGGGGGGGGGGGGGTGTTGGTGTGGAGTGAGAGGAAATGGATGTTGGATGTTGCCAGTGCCTTAGACGCACGATCCATTGCTACCTTTTAAAATAGAAGTACCAAGATTAGAATCTCGGTTAATATATATATATATATATATATATATATATATATATATATATATATATATATATATATATATATAAACACCTAAACAGTTGACATCTAGTATATCTTGGGAACACAGTACACTCAAAGGGAATTATGTCAAAGGCGTCCTAACCAGATCAGGAATCGAATCCCAGCTTTTTGGAGGTGGAGGTGATGTGCCAGTAACCAAAGTCATCCTCCTGTTTAAACCTGACGGTCTACACTATGCCTTTATATAAATATAAGCTGGTCTACGCTATATCTACATGTAAGTATAGGCTAACAATCTACCATATACGTATACTTGAGATTGTGTCAAATGCCATTTCATCAATTATCATTACTGTCCGCCATTAATTTGTAAAACGTACTTCAATTATGAACACGTATTGACGAAGAGAACATTTCCAGTATCTTTTTTATTGTTCTTTTGAAGAAGTTATTTACGTTAAAGTTACAGGTTCTTTCAAGCAGCGATACTGATTTTTCTTAATCTGTAGTCCGCTGTTTTTATTTATTTATTTATTTATTTTTTTTTTTTTTTTTTTTTTTTTTTCTTTTTTTTTTTTTTATGGTGTTTTTACGTTGCATGGAACCAGTGGTTATTCAGCAGCGGGATCAACAGCTTTACGTGACTTCCGAACCACGTTGAGAGTGAACTTCTATCACCAGAAATACACATCTCTCACTCATCAATGGAATGGCCGAGAATCAAACTCGCGACCACCGAGGTGGGACGCCAACACCATACCAACCGCGCCACTGAGGCGCTTACTCCCCTATCTTACCCCAAACTTCGCCCTGAATCTTCAGCAATTTTAGTCTCATCAGAAATTCACGTTGCAAACACAGACTGTTAGCCTCTTGCTTGTATATCTTAGTTACTCGCTGAATTATAAGGTTTGGTGGACGGGGTCTTAAGGAAGTCTTGACTAATTAAAGGCAAAGTTATTTAATTAGTGGTAAAAGATTACAAAATACAATTAATTATGAAAGTTTGCAAAATACAAATCATTATAAAAGGTTACAAAAAAGCCGAACACGTGGCCGATTGTCATTTCATTTTGATCACTTCCATGTATTTTTCCTTTTATCTCTCTTATTTGATTTGCAGAACTTTATGCAACACAATTTTTGTGTGAATGGAGAGAGCCGTACATATATTGGTATTTTTCTTCCACAATGCATTGAATGGTATATAAATATTGTTTATCAGGAAATTACTGTCATATTCTGTTTGCGTCTGGCTGTGGGAATTCGTGATTTAGCGTATTGATATTTTACATTTATGAAAACATTTCGGACATATATGAAATCAACATCACGGAATTTATTTCACATGCAAAACGGCTTTGGTTGATTTGTGTTCATGTATTCCCTGATTACTTAAGTTATTCAATTTACCATTTTTACAATACCTCGGTCTTTTATGCGTCTCGATAAACATAATATTGCTAAAAACCTATGAAAGACAAAAGAATGGTCAGTTCCAAAGACATTGTAACTTACTGGTAACGTTAACTATTCTGAAAATATAATACACTGATTATTATGTTAAAAACAATGTACTTCTTTATCAAACAAGCTTACTCGGGACGCGTGCAAGATTTTTTCATCACTCATAAGTTGTAAACATTATATTCCTAACAACGTGAGATGGTCTTCTAAATTAATGCTCATACTTACTACTACTCATACTAACAACAAGGATCAAATAAAAAGGGCACAAATTAAATACGTTCATACATTCTGTTATAAGTGGAAACAAAATAATTGAACTCTGAATTCAGTGCACCAAATACCATAAAACATGCTAAATTCTACAGTCAAATAGAGCCTTGCTTCATCAACGAAAATTAAAATACACTATATTTTATCAGATATAATGTTTCTGTACTGTAAATTATTAATTTTTTACCTTTTCAATCTTATACCTACATCATAAATAGCCTATCCTAAAATTCCTGTATCTTTAACTCAACGGAAGCACCTTTTTCAGGCCTTTTTAGGCTCTTCTACAGACCTTTCCTATCCCACCAACATGGACAACAACAGCAAGAACAACAACAAAATAGTCTGTCGGCGTACTTCCCCGTGTAAGCGAATATATTTATGCCTAGTCGTTAAGTATACGAATATATTTATGCCTAGTCGTTAAGTATATATCTATTTCTTTGGGGAATAATTACCAATCACTATTTCTAAGTTCGGACTTGAATGTTGAAACATATTGACGGAGGACTTTTTCTAATGAAGTGAATATTTTGCAAGTTTTTTTCATATCCAATTCCAAAATCTCCTCAGAATCACGAACTAAATTACACTATTTTTCGCGAATATAAAACCTTTACAACATTTTCGCATTTCTTTTTTTTTTTTTTTTTTTCTAAAAGTAATATAAAGGTGCTCGTAAGGTCGTACCAGAAATGAAGTTTGGTCAAGAATACATTTTCCTTCGCTATCTCATTTCGGTTTGAATATTCCCCGACACAGATTTTTACCACTTGCTTCGGTCCCTTCATTCAGGTCATAATATAATGGCGTCTTGGCCGCAATGATGCTTCCTCAGCACAATGCAGGCAAGACTTACCGCTCCCTTCAGTGACCTCATTGTTCCTGCTGCTCCACTAACATCTATTTCCTGGGTTCTCTTTTAACTGATCTGTCCTATTTCTCTTTGCGTTGCACCAATTCCCTCATTCGAGACGGCCCCTCTGAGTCTAGACTACAAAAAACACTTAACGTCTTGGATGATATAAAGGATAATAATAATAATTTAAATTAAAGTTTCTTTAGTCATCACAATTAACTATAATAGATTCACATCAACCGTGCATTTGATGTCTAGGCCAATCCGTTACGACGCTCCTGATTGGCTGTTGATAGGCCAATCACAGGACTGGAAACTCTCAGTTTCTCTCGAGAGTTCACATGGGTAGGATCTATGTTCCACCTCTCCTGAGGGATACGTCTATCAAGAGAGGTAGAACATACATCCTGTCTAAGTGATCTCTGGAGAGAGACAGAGAGCTTCCAACCCTGTGACTGGCTTATCAACAGCCAATCAGGAGCGTCGTAAGGGAGCCAATCAGGAGCGTCGTAAGTGACGGGCCTAGACATCAAATGCACGGTTGATGTGAATCTACTGTAGCAGCCATTTTGCCTTTGTGGCCTCCTTCCTTTATGGAAAATCACCAGCAAATCTCAGATGAATTATGGAATAAATCTTTAATGAAATAAACCACATTGGGCATATGCCCTTCATAAAACTATCAAGATCTGTTTCGAGACTGGAAAAGGTAAAGGGAATTTCATATTATGGGGGTATTTGTGGCTTAAAATGTCTTAGTATAGAAAATCCTAGGGTTTTGAATGAAAAACTATCTGCCTATAATTCAGAAACTCTCTATCTATCTATATATACATGTATGTAGGCAAATGCATGTATATAACCTTCAGCATCCTGGTAAAGCTGAGGATTGTGATAATAAAAAAAGGTTAATTAACAGCTACCCGCTAGAGACGCAGTTTCTAAATAAATAAGCAGAAACGTTATCTAGACTTTTGAATATTATCTTCATATCTAAGATCTGAAACGTAATTAAGCCCTTTTCTCAGTCTCTGAAAAGAGTAACACTTTTCTCTTCGAAGTCCTCATGTTGCCATTTACAAGCAGAACGTTTGTTTACATATCTTGTACAAATAGAACGCTACTACTTCAAACAGAACGCCACAACTCTACTCAACCACCGCATAATCTCTCTCTCTCTCTCTCTCTCTCTCTCTCTCTCTCTCTCTCTCTCTCTCTCTCTCTCTCTCTCTCTCTCTCTCTCTCTCTTCCACAACATTTAATCTTTGAGTCTGCTCCTCAGTTATTCCATCGAGTTCCAAGCTTCTCCATTCATCTTCTGCTTCGTTCCTTTAACAGTAATTCTTTCGTCATCATAACAAAATCATATTACATTTCCGTCGATTTCGGTCGGGAGATTATATTTGCATCTTGCAAGTTGCGAATTTTGTCGGGAGATTTAAGTCAAAGTCACTGAAACCGGAAACGCTTTATGTGAGTTGTGCAATAAAATGTCCAAGTTTTATCTTCCAGTCTAAATCTCTTTTCTCCTTCGCTTTTCCTCCTTTTACGTGACAAAGAGAGGAAAGACGCAGAAGAAACAAAATAAAAAACTCATAATTCTCCCTTTGAAGTATCTGAATTCTTTCGCAGAATTCTCTCTGGACTTTAACCCATTATCTCATAAATTTTTTGGGAATCAGGAAGTTGCTAATGTCACCAGAATTGCGAAGACCTGTGGTACGAATGAAGTAAAATCATACACGAAACAGAAAGAGGCTTACCTTATTTTTGTGTATTTATTTTTTTTATATGAAAGGAACTGACTAAAGTGACATATATAATAAAAAATCGGAAATTTGGAAGACCCTTCTCTTCATTGCTACTCTCTTTGTAAATACACACAGAGTGTATGTATGTATATGTATATATATATATATATATATATATATATATTATATATATATATATATATATATATATATATATATAATATATATATATATAAGTATATATATATATATATATATATATATATATATATATATATATATATGTATATATATGTGTGTGTGTGTGTGTGTGTGAATATGTATATATAGACACACCGACAACTCCAAACCCATGCAAAATGAATGCACCTTCGCCTGAGCTCTGGAACACCAGGTGACATATCTCGACCCTCCCTCATATTACCGATATTTCTAACAGCACGCTACACTAGTAGTGTATCACAGAATATTGTAAGGTCTGACCTTCAAAGGAGTACCAGATGTTTTCTTAAAACGAATTGCAAAAGTAATTGCTTTTGAGAGTATCCTGTTCAATCATCATCTGATGCCTTTCTTCGCCTTGTTAGTAACAGGTCTTTTTTTTTCGATAGAACAAATTGATACCCATTGTGAATCTCTCAAACCTAAAAACATCTGTCATTACTGTTTAAAAACATCTACACTACCAGAGACTAAAAGGTGCTACCTTCTAACATTAGACAATGAAATGCAAGATCTAAAGGAGAACAACTCATGTAAGGTACTAGCCGGGATCTCTCTCAGTGAGCTAAGAACGGATAGTGCGTTAATGACATAGGCTGTCTCGATTTCTCTAGATAAAACGCCACTTCACGAACAGATATCCTTCGATTACATAAAGCCTTTTGTGTGTAGATACCTCCTCAATAATGGCAGGTTTTCACCCAACAGCTATATTCAGCAGCTGGCACGAGAACAACAAAAACAGAGAATATATATTGACCACTAAAATGACGCCAAAGTTGTTTTATTATACCCTTTCTAGTCAGCAACTTTACACTCCAATAAAGAGCACCTTTCTTATTTCAAACACTGGTACCTACATTCCCTACCCTTCTCCTGACTTCTCTCATTCCCCCTTCCATGGAAATATAAAAATATATATGGAACTAGGAAATAACAATATCTCAGGCACACACTGAAAAATACCTTGTAACACCATAAATTCTCAATACCATTTCTACCATATATTTTCTATACATATATGCGTGAACACCAACAACAGCCTTTTCCCTTTGAAACGTCTCCCACACTTGTACAACACTTGATCTACATACAAATGTTGCTCCTTTTAACAGAAGTGTTTTAATGCCATTCCACCTGGTCTCATAAGAATGCATACGAATTACGAGCAACAGAGGAGAAAAATACAAGGATAGGTGTTTTACGTTGAAATATACAGCAGTTTTTTAAATCTTTAATACATCAGCTCGGAAGTATAATGAAAAACAACATAAACACAATTACGTTCTCCCCTTCCATTTCGTTTTCCTCTTACAATAATTCTACTTTCATTTCATCCTCACTGCGATCGTCCCGGCGCGTTTCCCTTTTTCTTTTCTTGTACAGTGTCGGTGTTGTTGTTTAATAATGCATGCAGCACATTATCCCCACTTTTTGCCTCCTTTGTATTTATACTTCTCTTCTCCGTCTTACTTCATTACTGTCATTTTGCCTCGAGTATTTTTGTTGTTTTGGTTATCACTGTTAATTCTTAAAAACCTGTACTCATCTGCTAATAGTACATCAAAAGGGTTTATGTATTTATCTTGAGATGTGTCTTACATCATCTTTGTGACGCTTTAAATACACACACATAAACCATTTACTCTAAATCTTAATGGTCCTTATGATTAATTACACCAGAAATAATTGATATGCTAACTTAGTTTTCAATTTACGAGTCACCAACATTACAATATAGAGCGTCAAAACTACAAGAAATATTCAAATCCGAAATGTGAATTGGGCCAGTAGTAATAGTTTTGAATTCAATTACTACTTACCTCAAACGTCGCGTTCATAACGAATACTTCTAATCAAAGTAATAATTCAACCATACTGACGTAATTTAGAAGATAAAAAAACATAGCCTTTACTTCCGGTACATTTGCATGCAACAAAACAACTGCAAATAAAAAAAAAAAATTTCGTCAGGAAATATATTTTCTTTTGGAAGGAAAAAATATTTTCATACACATTCTATAAATAAAAGTCTATTGAAAGGTTCTGGATATGGTGTCGCTTAAGTATGGATAAAAATACAGCCTTTTCTCTCCGTAAGGGCACGAATGTCCGACCATTTCTGCGCCACTCTATTGAACTAACCAAGTTATCCAAGTAACATCCACAGTAATTCGCAAAGGCTCGCCCCTTCACTTTGTTTTGCCAACAGTCGACAGTTGGCTTAGATCAGCGAAAGCCCATCTACCTCTCACGGAGTCAAGGTCGTCCTCCTCCTCCCCTTTTTGGGTCCTGCATTCCTGCAAAGCCTGTAGGATTTTCTGATGGCCCTTCACTCCCGACGCCGGTTCGAGCAACTTAGCTTTCGTTTGGGGGGGGGAATTTGTTGTTCAAAATAACAGTCTTCCTTTTCGGCTGAAATCAAGGTCTCCTCCTTCGTGCTGAACCAGCGAGATGTGTGTGTGTGTTTGTTTTTGTTTAACTTCTATTTCAGATTAGTTGTTTTCACTTTATAGTAGGGGTCTCTCTGTTTGCATGGCTTAAACCGAAAGGTAATACTTTTGTAGTTATTTTTAATAAACTAAGACAAACGTCATCAATTCAATCACATACATACATACATACATACATACATACATATATAAATACTATATTATAGTATTACATATTATACATGTATTATATCTTATATATATATATATATATTATTATTTAATATTATATATATATATTATGTATATATATATATATATATATTACAATATTATATATATTATATATATTTTATATATCTTATATATATATATATATTATATATATATATATATTATATTATATATTATTATATATATATATACATATATATATATATATATATTATATTATATATATATATATATATATATATATTATATTATTATACATGTATAATATATATGTATTAATATATATATATATATATATAGTATATATATATAATATATATATATATATATATATATAATATATCAGATAAAAAGAATGCTCATAATTTATGCCTTTTTATTTGCACTGACGACAAAGGCATCACACACAATTTATGTATTTACTTTGGAAAAAATTAACGCTGTCTAGTTACTGATGAATTCATAATTGTATCGACAATATACAGTAGAAATTTTGTTGTCAATGGTATCCTGAAAAGCTTGAAAATGCGAAATATGTTCCACATCAAACCAACACTTTGGTAATGGATTTTCACACCTGAATGGGCTCAACAGGACCTCATTATCTTGCTGAATACCCGATTTTCTCCAGTTGATTTTATTACGCTCGTTAATAGCCCACTTCTTTATGTAAATCATTAGTGATTTTTTTTTCATTCTTGTTCTCTGGCAAAGGCTGATGGAGTGGAAAAATCTAATTTCTTTCTCTCTTGGCTTAATAGACGTCACCCACCAAAATCATAAAAAAATAAGGTAAGTGTGTTCTAGTGTCAAAAAAAGTAGTGTGATATACTGGAGAGAGGGAGAGAAAAAAAAAACAGACCTTTCAATGCAACTAAATGAGAAATAAATGAAACGACGCTTACTCAAAATTAAATCTCCACTGAACAAACGAACTTAGGGCAACATATGGCAACGTCCACATTTTCGCCTTTTAATCAGAATATTCTTATCAATCTTCGCCTCAACGCCTGATCCACCTCCAAACAAAAAGACTGCCATTCGGCAGAGGTAGCCATGATAAAAGATCAATTGACTTTTATATTTCGTCGATTGCAGCTGAAATGATTTACAAGTCAAACGAACCTTCCGAGCAAAAATACTACTCTTGCCAAACAAAAGCAAGTAAAAAAATCCGCATTAGTTTCTTCGGCGCACTCGAGTTTTCTGTGAAGCGTAAAAGGATGCTGTATGAAACTCTAACAATGGCCAATGAAACTCTCAGCCGCGACTCATAAAACTTTCAGCCACGATCATGGCTAACTTTAACCTTTAATAAAATCAGACCTACCGAGGATAGAGGGCTGCAATTTGGTATGTTTGATGATTGGAGGGGTGGATGATCACATACCAATTTGCAGCCCTCTAGCCTTGGTAGTTTTTAAGATTTGAGTGCGGACAAAAGGTTCGGACTGATAGACAAATAGCTATGTCAATAGTTCTCTTTTCCAGAAACTAAAAAACACGCAAGTTGCCCCGAAACTGGAGTAGGCTAGAGAGCATATATATATCCTCTGTCTATGGGATGGAGAATGTCTTAGAGCAATGCCATAGATGATGTCCTTCTCTTAGGAAGTACTCTCTTAGAAAGTACAGCACACTCACTTTCGCAATTTGAAAGTGCGGATCTTTTCCTAGAAAGCGACCCCAAAGGTAAACGTAAATGAAGAGAAATCAATTTGATTTGAATGCTTACTTTATTATTCCGTTAACAAATTGTTTTGGCAATGAGCTCTGTATTTTAATATGTCAGAATAGAATTTAATTATCTTTACACTTTAATATTTAAAGCATCAAACACTGTAGATATCAAAATGTAAAAATCATAAGATTAAAATTATTAAAATATGCTGGAAGCTACTAAATCATTTAATATATTGCTAATGTTCTTGAAAATTGAGTATCGAATGTTTGTCATCCGTATTATATTATGAATTAAAACAATGATATAAAGAAAGCAAATGACCTTCAAAGTGTCTGGGTGCCACAAAAATAAATAAATAAATGCATAAATAATTAAATAGATAAAACATTGAAAAAAGCATAATAATGTACAAAAAAAAATAAAAGTATATTTCGAAGAACAATAACTAATGAAAATCTCAAATGCAACTGAAGATTGACCAGCGAAATCGACTTGGTTAAAAAATTCCACTATATATTCGAGAAAAATTATAACAGTTATTATAAAAAAAAAAAACTGGAAACACAAATCCGTTTAACTGGTACAATAAAAACGAGAAACAACTCAGTTCAGGGATCTATGATTAAAACAAGCCCTTGTCAGGCATGTAACTAACTATTTATCCACAACAACTGACTTGGCATGAAGTCCAGAATGTCAATGACCACTGGCAGTAGTAATGCACTGTATCGTATCGCAAAGCCTCTGTCATAATTTATTTACCATTGACTTCCCTGTTGCCTTTAGCTATTTACGAGTATTGCATTCACGATAGAACGACTCCAGACTTAAATCTCATTGGTACAATTTATCATAATAGTAGAGGTTGTATTTCTAATGGCGTACTTGTTATTATCATTCAGAAGATGAAAACTATTCACATAGAGAAAGGCCACAGGGGTCACTGACTTGAATTTTAAGCTTCCAAAGAATATGGTGTTCACTAGCAAGAAGTAAGACGAGGTAAAGGGAAATACAGAAAGAGGAGACCCCACTTATGAAAAAATAAGAAAAATATATTAACAAATGGATAAAAATTACTTAAAATGCAAGGAGAATAGTACCAAGTTAGTAATGTATTGCACCTTAGCTTGACCTTCTCATACACAAACTCGTTCTCAAAATAAGAGTAAATGAGCATACGCTACATTGGTCAGTACACCATTCCTAACTTAGCTACGGAATTATACAAGTGACATTCCTTATTTCAGATAGAATTCCAGAAAAAAAGGCTGTATGATTGGTAAACATATACAGTGCAGATTGTTTACAAGGACTAAGAATCACTTCAACTTTTACTTCAGTGCTTACGTGTCTGTAATAAAAATGAGTTCAATCGTATAAATATAATACAATATTACGTACGTTTCAACCCTCTCTGACTATTGCGAAACGAAACCCATCACAGAATAGGTTTGACAGGCGCGGAAGAGCAACTAAACCCAATTACATAATTAAACCTTTTTGCATACAGAAAACCTCTATACATATATATATATGCCAATAAAGTAAGGCTTCTGAAGTACGAAGAACAACAAAACTAACAGTATACCTCATCCAGTTCACATCACACAACGAAGAACCGAGATCCAAGACCCTCTTGGCTGCTGCTACATGCACAGACGCCCACATGTTAAGCAAAGGTAAAATGGGGAGGTTCTGAAAAGGTCAGAGGAGGATGTTCCGGACAGCTGTGTCTCGGAGGGAAGTTTGGTCAGGGAAGGCCAAGCGTTTTTGGAAAGAAGGGGATGGGGTTCCTAGACATGCAATCGATGAGGGGGAATCAGCTGCAATATTCCAACGGATCCGGTAAGCATTTTGCTCTGGCGTTGAGAATTCCATTGGAATGGCCAACCAAAATATCACAAAAGTTACTTTTTTTCTTTAAAGAAAATGGCTGTGTAAAATTCTGCAGCATTAAAAAAAAACATTTTTTTTATGAGAGAGAGAGAGAGAGAGAGAGAGAGAGAGAGAGAGAGAGAGAGAGAGAGAGAGGTGCAAAATTATCGAGAATATCATACATAAGGATTTTAAGTTTTGATCATCCTTTACGTTTCCCTTCTGACCCATTTGCAAAAAACAAAAACAAAAAAGTTATCTTCCAAAACGACGAAGGGTAAAATGGAGAATAACATTCAATACCAATACGTAACATATCAAGAGAAGACGACGACACTCGAAATGCCAATTAACAAAACGTAAAAAGTGCTTAAAACTTGAACAAGTAAACATAATCGACAGAATTATCCACACTAGACCCTTATTACACTATCAAACTTGAAGTAGTAAAAAGAATTACGTACTAGAAAAATGGGCAATTAGGGAATTAGAATTATGATCCGTTGAAAGTTACGTACCAGAAAAAATAAATAAGTAGGTCTAAGGAATTTCGAAACCGTCTCGTACGATAAATATATAATCCTTTTCCTTTTCGAAATCCACAGAAACTTTACGAGTTAAATCCCTCCTCCTCCTCCTCCCCCTCCATCTCCTTAAGACCTAAAATGGCTCCACAGCGTTCATTCTAAGAGACTTCCGATAATAAACTTTTCCGAAAATTCGACAACATTGCTTGCCACTTAGACGCTCATTAATATTAAACGCCTGGCTGGGTCTCCCATAAACTACCTGGGAAACATATAGCCCATCCCGACACAATTATGTCTTCAAATGCCATTTTTCATCCTACTAATTGGCAAGAAATTCGTATACATTAAGTCACTTATTTCAGCGCTAAGAAAGGAATACGACATGCAGGAAAGAACAGAATAGAACAGAAGATAGAATTGAGCCATAGGCCTAGCGCTGGAACCTACGAGGTCATTCAGCGCTGGAAGGAAAATTAATTTGACAGTAAGTGGGGTTTAAAAAAGGTAACAGGAGGAAAACCTCGCAGCTGTACTACGAAACAATTGCTAGGAGAGGGTGAAAAATAAAATTGAAGAAAGAAAATATGAACGGAAGTACAGTAAAAGGAATGAAAGAGGTTGCAGCTAGCACCCGAACGGACGCAAAATTTAGGGGAAAAAAGCATCAAAGAGCAAAATAACTCAACTTAAACAATTGTGATTACGAAAGTTCGATGCAGTTAAAGAATTATTTGAATTGCTAAAATAAAGTTTAATCGACGGCACATAAACATTATGAATAAATTACTTTTATTCACATGATATGCACGAATGTTAATTTAACTGTGATTCCAAGCATACTGAATGTGAGTTCAAACAGATTGAGGGATGAAAATTACTCTCATTTAATTGCCAGCTGCATCAACGCAAACACCACACAAACATATATATATATATATATATATATATATATATATATATATAACATATATATATATATAGGTATATGTATATGTATATAATTATATATATATATATATATTATATATATATATATGTATATATATATATATACATATATATATTATATATATATATATATATATATATTATATATATTATATAGATATATATATTATATATATGTATATGTATATATATAAGTATATATATCATAAATATTCATGTATGTATATAAATACATGTGTTGTGTGTCTTTTGTTGCTGCAACTGAAAAATAATTATACATTCATATACATATACGTATGCTAGCCGCGCGCGCGCAACTTTCATCGCATCATCCCTTTATATAACTAAACACAAAGCTTATTACCCCATGTCGTTCTTCATTAACCGCACCCCCCCCCCCCCCCCCCCCGCCCCCCGCCCCCGCCCCCCACAACAATTTTGCCACTTATTTGTCTCTTGCAAGCACTATCATGCATCCCGCCTACCAAGACCCTCTCTCTCGCTCTCTTCTCTTCTCTCTCTGTGTCCTCCAACTTACCGTCCTGAATTCTCTCCATGAAACACTTTGCTTCTTCTCTTCATCCATGCTAATCTAACGAACGTAATTTAATAATCCCATTTCATCATTTTTATGACCCATATACGACACACATAATATTCAATACACTTTCTACCTTCTTATCTCCCATCAGTATTCAGTTTCCACACTTCACATCCTTAAACGATAACTGGGCGGAAATTCCCTTCCAACTCTACAGGACTTGACTGCACATGGCCTCATTTTCCCTTCTTTGCTTCGTCTATTCTCTTACTCGTTTCATCTCGCGTCTTGTCTCTTCTTTACAGTTACTAATACCTGATATTCACTTGAATCTCATACTACCAACTCTCCATCGTCTTCTTTGTGTGTGTGTGTGTGTGTGTGTGTGTGTGTATGTGTGTATGTGTGGGTGGGTGTGTGTTTGCAAGAGCGCTCACGAAGTTTGCACAACCTTCTTTGCATAAACACTAGAGCTTCACTAATTGCTTGAATTAAAGTATTTGCAAAAACAGGTCAATTACCCCCTTCCGGGTTTCATTTCCTTTCCTCCAACAGGGAAGTTGGAGAAAACTCTTAACAGAGCCTCGAGAACGCTGTCCGAAAAAGCAAAAATATTGTACATCTGTCATCATCTTAAAAACGTAATTACTAGCTTGAATGTGCACTAAACAGGCATACTATTTCATGAGGGATTCCTTCCATTTTCCTTAAATGGGAAAGTGGAATAACATTTGTGCCTTGTTCATGTTAAATGTTGATTATATATATATATATAATATATATATATATATATAGATATATATATATCTATACCAATATATATATATATTATATATATATATATATATATATATATATATATATATGCACACAACTGTTAGTAATTCCCATTAGAAAGCGTTAGCATTGTCGTCAGAGGAGCGTGAATTTCAGGGAGAATATAGACTGAGAAACAAGCACCTTGCTAGAGGTCCTCAAGCTGCGGGCGTCTCTCAAACTTTTCGATGTCGCTCAAGCAGCGCCAGCGAAGTTATTCGTGTAATTCTTGACTCCGCATTAACATAAGCGGGACCCCAACTTCGTCTAACCCAAGGGACAACGCTTTTTTTTTTTTTTTTTCTCCTCCCAAACACGCTTCTTCTAAATTGCTGCCGGCGACGGTGACTCCAGTGAACAGCGGCTGCTGTGCTGTGGGTCGGTAATTGCTGTTTACTTTGCAGCATCACTTTTTTTGTGGGGGGGTCAATTGATGTTTTTACGTAAATTCATTATCTTTGGTATGACGTCATGCACACGCAGTTTGTACTCATTATATATTCTATACTCGCAATGCTACTGTAGCATATATCCGCCTAACCAAATGAGGACACATCATCCCTTGGGGTGGAGAAAAATTGAGAAATATTGAGACGATACACAGACGCCATCTACATTATTATTTTTTTTTTTTTTTTTAAGACTGTTCCTTCGGAGACTTCCCTAACTCGCAAAACAAGAAATATTATAGAATAAGAAACACATAAATTCCTAACTAATAACGAAACAGGATACACTGAGCCAACTTTACACCTTTAGTTTTTGTTTTTGTTTTTCCTCAGTCTTTGGACGAAGACAAACAAAGAAACAAACAACACGAGGAAGTGAGGAAGTCGTAGACATTTCTCAAGAAGAAAGAATAGACCTCTCTTCTGCCTTTCCCTCTTTATGGCATCATGAAAAAATATTATCGCCTCTCCCTCGCTCGTAATAAAGTACTGGATTTTTTTCCCTCGCCTCAAAAAGCGCCTTAATTTCTAGCGTCAAGTTTTAACCCAGGTTGAAAGATCGCATGTTTGTGATGTACAACGACAAGCAAAATGATGCATCATCAACACTGTTTCTACTGTTGTTGTTGATGTTTTCGTCGTCAAGATTCGGTTATGACAAAAAATATAATGGACCATTTTTTCATTGCAGTTGATCTGGCGTATCATGACAACAAACAGACATTAAATGTCCAACGACAGCACGACATCGTTCTCAAGTTGATAAGAAAACAAATCAAATTGAAAATACAGTTTTTCATCTGGAATTCTCTTTGTTCTCTTCCTATCCGAATGCCTAAGTTAAGGCTAAAATCCTTTGTAGTTTAGCTTTGATAAACAAGTCGAAAGAAAGTGACACTCTAAGGTAATTGAGTCTACTTGCCAGGTCGCTGTAGACAGAGTTTTTGTACTCCCGAAATTTAGTTATGTTAGGAATGAGTGCGTGATTCAAGGAGATACTTGAAATGATTGATTTTTTTTTTTAATGTGGAAAGCTGGTAGTCGTGGCATAGAGAAAATTGAACGTGGACAAAAATACGTACCACTGTACCTACACACAAACACGTGTGTATGTACGCGCGCGCGCGTGTGTGTTTGTATACATATACTACCGTATATTTCGGCGTATAAGTCGACCCTTTAGCCCCAAAAAATCTTGCCAAAATTAGGGGGTCGACTGATCTAACGGTAACAAAAAGTGAATCTTTATTATTTTGGCATATCGGTACAGGAATCCAGGCTTTACAGTTGGCTAATAACAATGACAGCCTTGTTGAGGTAACTATGTATGTAAATACCAGTATTAAAAACATTTCACACTGTAATACGACAATAATAATACATTAGAACATCCATTATCTTAAATAAAATGAAACAAATCAAAGTAACTTGAAAAAACCCCAATCGCACAGCAAGTGTAAACATTGCGTAGCTATTTGTAGTACAGTAATTGAGAAGGATGCGTTCACTCTGACAGTTTTGTATTTACCGGGGTATTGTTCAAAAACATTTATAGTATGAAATCTTTATTTATCACTTTAAATAAAATAAAAAAAAATTGTATTTAATAGTAAATATGTATTTAAAATCCTTCAAAATTACTTGACTCATCGTCACTTGATTTAAACAATTCATCAGACAAATTATCATTCACGGTTTCATCATAAGGATCCCAGTTTGAATCTGAATCAACTGCAGGTTCGTTTTCCCTCAAATGAGCCTGTTTATGCCATAGAAGAACCAATGGTCAAGGAATATTCCAACATAATAATTAAATACCGGCACGTCGTTTTA
>NC_087213.1:15185287-15192787 GCF_015104395.2 Macrobrachium nipponense | reverse complement strand
G
Organism: Macrobrachium nipponense; assembly: GCF_015104395.2. Taxonomy (NCBI): domain Eukaryota; kingdom Metazoa; phylum Arthropoda; class Malacostraca; order Decapoda; family Palaemonidae; genus Macrobrachium; species Macrobrachium nipponense. The sequence continues at coordinate 15,192,786 of NC_087213.1, read as the reverse complement.
CAAAATGTCCTGATACTTTTGTAGAAGCAAAATGTCCTGATATCTTTGTAAAAGCAAAATGTCCTGATATTTTTGTAGAAGCAAAATGTCCTGATACTTTTGTAGAAGCAAAATATCCTGATATCTTTGCAAAAGCAAAATGTCCTGATACTTTTGCAGAAGCAAAATGTCCTGATATCTTTGCAAAAGCAAAATGTCCTGATACTTTTGTAGAAGCAAAATATCTTATATCCTGCATATGTCTGATACTTTTGTAAAAGAAGCAAATATCCTGTATCTGCAAAAAGCAAAATGTCCTGATACTTTTGCAGAAGCAAAATGTCCTGATACTTTTGTAGAAGCAAAATCTTCTGATATTTTTGCAAAAGCAAAATGTCCTGATGCTTTTGTAGAAGCAAAATGTCCTGATTCTTTTGCAGAAGCAAAATGTCCTGATGCTTTTGTAGAAGCAAAATGTCCTGATACCTCTGTAAAAGCAAAATGTCCTGATTCTTTTGTAGAAGCAAAATGTCCTGATATCTTTGCAAAAGCAAAATGTCCTGATACTTTTGTAGAAGCAAAATGTCCTGATACTTTTGCAGAAGCAAAATTTCCTGATACTTTTGTAGAAGCAAAATGTCCTGATACCTCTGTAAAAGCAAATTGTCCTGATACTTTTGTAGAAGCAAAATTTCCTAATACTTTTGTAGAAGCAAAATGTCCTGATTTTTTTGTAGTAGCAAAATTTCCTGATACTTTTGTTGAAGCAAAATTTCCTGATAGCTCTGTAAAAGCAAAATGTCCTGATACTTTTGTAGAAGCAAAATGGCTTGGCGTTTTTGTAGAAACGAAACGTACAGATAATTTTTCCCTACACCCATGGAAATAAGGAGAATCCATCTAACGTTGAAAATATCATGACTGAAAAAGAAGCTAATACTCAGATGTGTGACAGAGAGAGTAAGTACACCACTATTCCCATCAGTGAATAAATCTCATAGGATATAAAACCGACTTCGTTCAGATGAATTGCCAACAACAATGGCAGTAGCATTTGTAATGTGACGAAATGAAAACTGAGCTTTTCTCCTGCTAAGGGCCTCCCGTCTACGAACTCCACATAGTATAATGATCATATTTTTAAAAGTCAAAGATTCACCAATATTTTTAAACTCATCAACGATGTAAAGTTGTTTACAAAGTTGAAACTTGATTGGGGACGCGCCTCAGTAAACTGTAAAAAAGTCATTATGATAATAATAAAACAAAATAAGAAAGACGAAAGAAGTCCAAAAAAGAAAATAACGAAAGGACTTGTAACCGATAAAAAGAAAAAAAATAAATTTCACTGCATATCATCTTTCTCCCTAGTTTGTATTCTTGAAGACGAAATAACACGGGTGGCATTTTTCAAAAGACCTCAGAACTAGGAGAGAGAAAAACCGACGCCCACCTAAGACTGCCTTGTTAGCCCCCTTCCATCCTCTTACCTATGCAAATTAAACAGCTCCTGGTGACGTAATGTAGCGGAGTGCACTTTGTCGCGGCAACGCAATCTCGTTTTATTTGGGCACTCAAGAGGCATCTCCCTCTTCTGCCGGGTATTCGTAATCGTGATACCCCCATCCACCACCACCACCACCGGGACAGGAACACAGAGGACGAATGTGGCACTTCGCGGGGTTTCAAGATTCAAATGAGGGAAACACCCGAGTCTTTTATCATGTAATATACATATAAAAAGAGAGAGAGAGAGAGAGAGAGAGGAGAGAGAGAGAGAGAGAGAGAGAGCCATTACAACATCGGATGCACGCAAACACGCAATAACTGCATATTAGATAAATCAATTAGAAATGAAACGAGACGGCATGCACGAATTTCCTCAAACGTGTAAAAAACTTAAGAGTAACATGTTACTATTTTACTTTTTTTTTTTTTTTTTTTTTTTTTTTTTTTTTTTTTTTTTTTTTGTACTTTAGTTTTAACCAGACCACTGAGTTAATATTAACTCTCCTAGGGCTGGCCCGAAGGATTAGACACGACATTTAAAATCTGTATAAATTATTATTAAAAATAAATAAATATTTGTTATCTGGAATATATATTATCTAAAAAATAAATATTTACTATCTGGAATATATCATAAATTACTATATATTATATTTTATCGTATAAATGATTAAATTTAAGGAATTTTAAAATATTAAAAAGTGAAAATTTGTCACTTTCTGATGTAATCTTTCGTTTAAAAGCAATATCGTTCTGAATGAATATGTCTCTTTGGTTTTTTATTTTATAATTTGGACAGATTTTAAAAATATGTTTTACTGTTATTTGTACATTACATATTTCGCACATAGGTATAGGGGCATGGGGGTTACTCATTAGGTAACCATGTGTCAGTTTGGTGTGACCAATTCTTAGCCGTGTCAATATTACTGAATTCTTGCGCCATTTCTGATAGGATGATGGCCACGGGTCTACAGTTTCTTTTATTTCTCTTAATTTATTGGTAGGATGGTTTTCCCCCCAGTTATTTTGCCATTCTTTCTTAATAACCGACTTGCTGTGCCTAATATAATCTTCTAGTGGCAATAATTCTGCTGATATTGGGAGTGTTCTAGCCTCTTTTGCATAGGTGTCTGCTTTTTCATTGCCTTCTAATCCTATGTGAGATGGTATCCAACATAGAGTAACAGATATCTTTTGTCTTTTCATTTCATGTCATGTATGTCTAATTTCATTTATAATTTTGTTTTTTGGAGTATAAGAGTTTATTGCATTTATTGAACTTAGTGAATCGCTAAAGATGGTTACTTCACTAAACTGGTTTTCAGATATAGTTGTTAATGCTGTTTTTATTGCTAGTAATTCAGCAGTGAACACTGATGCTTTGCTTTGTAAGGAGACTTGGATCTTTATATTGTTTCCGTAAACAGCGAATCCAACTCCCATTTCATCTTTGGAACCATCAGTATATATGTGATTATTATTGTGTATCTTGATATGTTCCAGAGCATATTGCTTCATAGCAAGGGGATTATTCAATTTATTATTGGGTATTGTACACAATTTCCTACATATCTGGGGAGCACTTATCAACCATGGGGGCATTATTTTGCTAAAATTGTAAAATTTAATATTATAAAGGTCATTGTCATTAAATAATCTTTTAGCTCTAACAGGGAAGGATGGGATAATTTTTGTATTCCAGAAACAATCTGGATCTTTAAATAAATCTTTGGTTTTTGCTGGACTATTTACAATTTTTAAAGCTCTGCACATCGTTGTTATTTTGAATCTATAAGATAGTGGCATTTCTCCACTTTCTACAATCAAAGATTGGACTGGTGATGATTTGAATGCTCCAGTGGCTAAACGAAACCCAAGATGATGCACTGGGTCTAGCATTTTGAGAGTTGTCTCACTAGCAGAACTATAAATTGGACTGCCATATTCTAATATTGGTAGAACTGTAGCCTTATAAAGTTTCAATAACGTTTCTCTATCAGCACCCCATGAAGTGTGGGCTAATTTTTTTAATATATTTAAAGCTTTCAAGGCCTTTGCTTTGGTATGTTTCACATGGGCCTTCCAGTTCAAATGATTGTCAAAATATAAGCCCAAGAATTTAACTTCTGGATAAAATTGGATGGGAGTGTTATTCATGGTAAGAGCTATAACTTGATTTTTGAGCCAGCGCTGATCCTTATAAAATGTTATTGCTTGTGTTTTTTCAACAGAAAATTTAAATCCAACAGATAATGCCCATTGGTCAATTTTAGCTATGGAGATATTTAAAATTCTTTGGATGTGGCGTAGGTGGTTTGAAGTGTAAAAAATGGCAAAATCATCAACATATAAGCTGTTGTTTACATCTTTTGGAAGCATTTTAACAATATTATTGATTGCTAATGCAAATAATGTGCTGCTTAGTACGCTGCCTTGTGGGATACCTTCTTTTATTTCAAATGTTTCTGATAATACAGTTTCAATTTTAGTTTGGAATGTTCTCTCTGTTAGGAAATTTCGTATAAAAATTGGGAGTTCACCCCTTAGATTTATGTCATGTAGAGATTTTAAGATTGAATATCTCCATGTTGTATCATAAGCCTTTTGAATGTCGAATAACACTGCGACAGTAACTTTCTTTTGTACAAATCCTCTTTTGATTTGATCTTCTAGTGATGTTAATGAGTTTAATGTTGAATGATTTTTCCTACTTCCAGATTGAGTTGCTGCTAAAACTTTCTCTAAATACCATATAAGTCTATTATTTACCATCTTTTCCATGAGTTTACAAAGACAACTAGTTAGTGATATAGGTCTATAATTATTCACTGATGTTGGATCTTTGCCAGGTTTGGGTATAGGAATTACAATAGCATGTTTCCATGCTTTGGGAAGTAGTTTCTTTTTCCGTAGGTGATTATAAAATTTTAATAAATATTCTTTGGCTTTAATGTTCAGATGTATAAGGAGTTCAAAAGAGATATTATCCTTTCCTGGGGCAGAGTTACTACAAGTTTTTAGCGCAGCATCAAATTCTTCTAATGTAATGGAACATTGTAGTATAATTGTTGACTTTGTTTCGAAATTAATTATAGTTTGCTTTTTCTTCATTCTTTTTCCTAATGCGAAAATGTTCATCTAAATTCAAGCTATTGCCTACTGATTCTAGGTGGCGACCTATTATATTTGATATTTCTTTTAAATCATGAACTTTTTTCCCATTATGTAATATTGGGGATCTAGGTGATCGACTATATTTGCCATTAATTTTCCTAAATCTATCCCACATTTGTTTAACAGTGTCACCTGAGAAGTCTGCGACGTAATTATGCCAAGATGATTTCCTATTGCTAATAACTTTTTTCCTGAATTGAGCAGATATTTTATTCAATAAAGGTTTGATATAATCAATTTCCATAGCTATTAATGCTAACCCTTTCAATGTATATCTATTACTTTTATATAATTTGTTATATCTTTGGTTTAGTTTGTCTAATCGTCTACTCATCTTGTGCTTCAGTTTGATAATATCTGAAAGTTCTCTAGACCACCATTGAACAGGATTTATTTTTGGCTTACAAGTTGTCATTGGTATTGATTTATTTCCAGAACTAATTACGAAATCTGTAAAATATTTATTAATTTCATTGTGATCATTGTTACTTTGGAAAGGGAAACATTTTTGGTAATTAAATCATACTTTTCCCAATCAGCTTTTTTAAAATTAAATTTTTGGTACAAATTGTTGATGATTATCTTCAAGACATGGTGATTTACGATTGGGTAGTGATCACTGGTATATAGGTCATCCAGAGTATTCCATTCTAATCTGTCTACTAACGAAGTGGAACAAATAGACAGGTCTACAGATGATAGGGTCCCATGAGTTTTTGAGAAGTATGTTGGGATTTCATTTTCATTCAAACAACAGTAGTTGTAATTAAGTATTAGATTTTCTATGTCTTTACCTGCTCTATCTGCGTCGATGGTACTGGCATCCCATAAAGGGTGGTGAGCATTAAAATCACCTAAAACTAGAATTGGCTCATTGAACTGTGATAAAATATTTGATAATTGAGTCATATCATAATTTTCATTAGGTTGATTATATAGACTGCAGACTTAAATGCTAGTTTTGTTTATCATATGCAGGCGAATTGAAGATATTTGAAATGAATTATTGTTAACTGTAACTTTATCATAGGTTACACGATTATGAACATATATTGCTGTTCCTAACTTGCCTTCTCCTGAAACGGAGGATGCCAGAAAGTAATTACATATTGATGGGACTGGATTATTAACGTGTTGTAAACATATGCACATTGGTTCATGTTGCTTTAGGAGTCTTTGTATTTCACCCAAATGCATTCGTGTTTTCAGACCGTTTATGTTCCATTGGATAATAGTATAATTGAATGGAACGAAAGTTAAAAGATTATTTTGTATAGTTGGTTATATATATATATATATATATATATATATATGATATATATATATATATATATAAAAATATATATATATTTTTTTAAAACTATGGGTAATTATTCACTTAATTAGCTTTAATTTTCTTTTCGGGTTTTTGACATTTCTGTGTTTGATTCAGTGGTGAATTTAATTTCTTCTTGTTTGGCTAAGAAATTGTCTAACACTGCTATTTTACTCTCACGATAGTATTGCAAGTGTCTAATACACATACAATCTTTGATATGTAATTCTAGCTGGCTTGAGATATTATCTTTTCTAGCTAAGAAATTCCTTATCACGTTTATCAATTTTTCTTTATTTAAAGGTGTCGTTTCTTTGCAATCTTGCAAAAAACATGTATGGCATCCACACCGTTCATGGTGAGATTCGGTTGGAGGTGTTACGCCTTCTTGGATACACTGCTGACATTCACAATTATCGTTTTGTCTTCCTTGGACTGATTGAAATTTGTTTTTACATTTTCTTGGAAAGACTGGCGAAAGGTTTAGTTCTTCAGATTTACTTTGAAAAACTATAGAAGAATTCATTACTATAAATTTACTTGGAAAGACTGGTGAAGGACTTATTTCCTCATTATTATCTAAATTAGGGGATGTTTTCCTGTTGATTTTAGGCATTTTCTTCTTCTTGATGTCATTAGTATTAATTAGAGTTTTTTAGGGGGAAATTATTTATCTTTCTCGTTTTCTTCTTGTTTGTTCAGCATGATCTTCATTTCCATTGTCTAGAGATGGCAATTCTTCATCTTTCATTAGTACGTCATAAGGGTTGCTTATTGATACTGTACTGCTAGATTCTCCAAGAGATTTTTTGTTAATTTCTAAGTTTGATGACCTTGTAGTTTGTTTTTCGTTAGTTTTTCCAGGTATTATAAAATGTTTCTTGGGCATTACTTTCTCTACAGCGTCTCGATATGATTTATTTCTAGCAGGGTCCATTAAACCTCTTGATTTTAATTCTTGCTTTCCTTCTGGAATTGACATGCCAGACCTGCTTATTAGTAGTTTTAATTCAGTGTTATATATGTAGAATGGGCATATCTTTGATCTCGCATGATGGTCTTGTCCACAATTACAACATTTAGGAACACCACAGTTCCAGGTGGTTTCATGATCTTCTGAACCACAGAATGCACAAATCGGTTCATTTCTACATTTGTTTTTTGTATGTCCATATTTAGAGCAATTTGTGCACTGAAGAGGCTTTGGTACATGGGGTAATACCTCTCTTCTCTGGCCTTACTAATTTTAAATTATTATTGGTGGAAGAGTCTGTCCTTCAAATTTAATTTTAGCTATTCTCAATTTTTTCCCCTGCTGTCTTTTATTTGGGATTTCATATACCTTTACGTTTTCAATATCAGGATATCTAATCTTTAATGAGTTCAATAATAATGTCTCATCTGGTAGGCCATCACAATCATTATTGGGTGGTAACATTACTGTTCCCTCAATGCTGTTCAACTTGTCATGTCTTTCGACTGTGACATTTATCCCATTCATATTATTAAGCATTTGATA
>NC_087213.1:15167511-15182287 GCF_015104395.2 Macrobrachium nipponense | reverse complement strand
GAACTGTGTGATGCGTTTTCAGTAACCTATTTCCATATTTTTCTAAATAAAAAAAATGGTAATTATTTTTAATCTCTTCACGAACATCTTCAGTACATTCTGTTTAACAGTCCACCATTTATGCCCAAATGATGGTACTTAAATTCTCCATTACAGGCAAATTACTAAGCAGCAATACAATCAACAACTGAACGTAAAGCCTAATTTTTCACTGTGATATTAATAAGCCTGATATTAATAAGCCCCTATGAAGAGAGACTGACGGGGAAAATAAGACCTGTGATAAAATACCAGAACATTTTTTTAATGTTTTCAAAATATTTCTATTATTATCGTTTATAATACGATTATGTTAGCAGACTTGCGAAAACAATTTAGTTATACAGGCACTGATAAGCAATAAATTCAATATATTGATGATATTCAAATGAAAGAATAACAAATAACAGAAAATAAATAAATCTGAGATGACATTTTACAATAAGAAGCAGGTAACAATACAATCAACAACTGAACGTAAAGCCTAATTTTTCACTGCGATATTAATAAGCCTGATATTAATAAGCCCCTATGAAGAGACTGACGGGAAAAATAACGTCCTGTGATAAAATACCAGAAATTTTTTTTAATGGTTTTCAATATTTCTATTATTAAATCGTTTATAATACGATTATGTTAGCAGACTTGCGAAAACAATTTAGTTATACAGGCACTGATAAGCAATAAATTCAATATATTGATGATATTCAAATGAAAGACTAACAAATGACTGAAAATAAATCGAGATGACATTTTCAAGAAGGCAGGCTTACTACCCAATTAAAAATTCCTCTACTTAATATAAACAGCATCCTCTTCAAGAACGAACCACCACCAAGTGCTGCACAGTGCAAGTTCAGAAAAGTCACTACAAAATAGCTGAGGTTGACCAAACAATGAGAACCTGTCTCAGACGTGTTGCTTAATCTTAGGCAGCAGAGGTAAGCTTGCGACCAGAGCAAATTGTTTGGATCAACTTGGGAGAGGACTTTGTGCACAACTGTTTGCACCCATCAATCCATATTCTCTCTTCCTTGTTTGTTTGTATGGTGTTTTTACGTTGCATGGAACCAGTGCTTATTCAGCAACGGGTCTAACAGCTTTACGTGACTTCCGAATCACGTCGAGAGTGAACTCCTATCACCAGAAATACACATCTCTGACCCCTCAATGGAATGCCGATGATTTAACTCGCGGCCACCGAGGTGGCAGGTCAAGACCATACCGATCACGCCACTGAGGCACTACATCTCTTCCTTGTAGGAACCTAAACCTCTTCCCCTCCTAAGTCGTATGTCATCTCATTTACTACTGGAACCAAAATACCTCATACACCTTTCAAGAACTGCTATAAATATCCCAATCGTATTATTTTAGTCCCTCGTTGGACGAGTCGGTTACATACTCGACTACCGATCCCAGGGTCCGGGTTCGATTTTCTGCTCTGCCAAACAAGGAATCAGAGAAATTTATTTCTGGTGATAGATATTCTACTTCTCAATGAGGTTCAGATCCCACAATAAGCTGTAGGTCCTGTTGCTAAGTAACCAATTGGTTCCTAACCACGTAAAAATATCTAATCCTTCGGGCCAGCCATAGGAGAACTGTTAATCAGCTCAGTGGTCTGGTAAAACTAAGATATACTTAACTTTTATAGCTACTGCGTAACTAAAATGAGCTAATCCCGTACATTAGAAAAATGACAGTAACTTCCAAATTTTTTGAACGATGGGCTCATGACCAGCCGATTCTTATACATGATATCATATTCGTGTATTTTCATATCGTGCAATCATGCTCCTTTCTCCCGCTCGCCTACTTTTCCTCGTGGAGCTCATCGAGTCATAAGGAAGAAGACACCCATAAAAATTTGAATATTATTCGAACCTCCTTAATTCGGGACCAGTTCACTTGAGACTCTAATTAGCAGGACCACATTACCTGTTGTTTATGGGGGCAAACTACGCCTAATGAGGCCGTTGGGCGCCGGCGTTAAGTGAAGCTGTCCTAAAATAATTATCTGGCGAGAAAATTATAAAAGATAATTTCAGCAATTAGCAAAGTTCTGATTTTTCACTAACAAACACTTGAGACAGAAGTAACTGCTGTGGCTCTGACAGCAGAATCGGCTGGGTCACGATTAACGAGTCCATTAACTTAAGGCTAGTCTGTAATTGGGATTTATTAAGTCATTTGCAATGTTAAGATGATGAGAAATGGGGATAGTATTCTAAATACCCTTTTTATATAGCCTGCAGCTTTCATTTTTTTTACATTCATATTTCTAACACTCCAAACATTAAAGAGCGAATTACTCTGGGAACACACACATCGTGCAAGTATGTTCATATAAATATTCCACTGTATATCTAAAAACACTACATAACACACTTTGAAAACAATCTATATAGTCAGTTTATGCTTCTCTCACCCTAGTTTCTCTTCCAATTATCTATGTACGAGTTTGATACCGAGCGGTACGCTGCACTGGAACCCGGCGCTGCACATCGTGTCTCCCTTACCATCCCAATCCGAGACCTATCCCGCCCTCAACCGGGCCAGACAACCAGGTTTGCAGGTGGAGGGTGGATGTGTCATGTCTCATGTCTCCCTTACATTTCCATCCCTTACTTACCTCGCCAGTATCTGGGGCGAACACCGGTCAAGAGAGACCCACTCAGGTTTAATTATTACGGATGAATAAAGAATCTACTGATTACATTCAACACATTTTTTATATTCTCATGACCACAATAATCGTTTACCCTTTCAATGTCTTTATATTTCTAGATATGCTTTCATGTGAAATACGCAAATTCCAAAACCCGTAATAGAAAAGTAATATATCTTCCTTAAGAGTAATTTAATCACACACTCTCCAAAACAAAGCAATAAAGATATTATTTCATAAAAATCATATTTGACAATAATAAAATATCATAGCAAACGCTGCGCATCATCAAGATTTTCGTTCTTTCATTTAATAGTCTCTCTACAGAATTAATACAGGATAAACGTTGTAGGAAATCCTGTATCCTCAATCACTGATCTTTTCTTTGGGTTTTCATACCCTTATTATTTCCTCTTGCTTCTGAGAACTACATCATCAAACAAATATCCTTATTGATGCACAAAAAAACATATGACCACAATTACACACCCGCCTGCACACATATATACATACAGATTTACATATACACACATACATATATGTATACACACACACACACACATATATACATACAGATTAACATATACAATACATACATATATGTATACACACACACACACACATATATATATATTCTATATATATATATATATATATGTTGTATATATATATGTGTGTGTGTGTGTATAATATATATATATATATATATATGTATATGTGTATATATATGTATATATGTGTATATATATATATATATATCTAGTATATATATATATATATATATTATATATATATACATATACATATAACATATATATATATATATATATATATACATATACACATATATACATATGTATATATATATATATATATATACTATACACATATACATATGTATAATATATATATATATATATAAAGGGCTGGGTCGTTTCTCGAATTCGAGGAATGACTTCATATTTGAAGAAGATACAGTTCATTATCACGTACATGCATACACACATACACATATATATAACTATAATTTTCCCAGTAGAGAAAGAGGCACCAGAAAGCGCTAGCCATCCAGTTCTGAAATGGTTACTACCAAGTGCAGATTCTTTTTCAAAGAAAGTCATGTGGGACCACTGCAGTCAAGTAACTGCTAGATATAAAGTATATCAGCAATCTAACCTGGTGGGATATATATATATATATATATATATATATTATATCTATATATATTATATATATTTTATATATATAGAAAACTTCCTATATTTTTCCTGCCATTAAATTATTCAGTCAAAATCCCAGAATAATGTCATTAAATGGCAGACAGCAACTATCCGGAATAGATACACTTGTATCTTATTACAATGAAATAAATCAACGAAGACATAATAGAACCTAGCAATAAATACAAGTCCTCTTAAAGATCCACAACATCATAACAGAGCGGGAAATATCAAAGCGTCTAAATATATCTTTGTGATATTTAAGTTCTGGAGTAATATCTTTTGGCCAACGTTGCACAGGCCATCAGATTAACATAACCTCATTTGCACGTAAATTGCGAGCAAATATCGTCATGCAGAATGAAGCGGGGTTTCTTTGGGAGACTGAAACAAAAAGAACTGGCACATTATGCATATCATGAGGTCTTCTTTTAACAATTTAATATTACAGCACAACACACCAACGAAATATATATATATAATATATATATATATATATATATATATATATATATATTTATATATTATATATATATATATATATATATATATATATATATATATATATATAGTAACTATAATAACAAATATGAGATTTATTCTTTATCATCCAAGTAACCTCGATCCTGCGCATCTCTGAGGGAGCACTGCTCTCAGGTGGTGTTTCAGATAATGGATGATGGCAACGAGAATTGTTAATGGCAGCCAATAATTATTTACAGAGGAAAAAACAGCAAAGGGTTCAGAATGCAAATCTGTAACAACTGATAAGGTTGTTGTTACTGATTGACATCACCTTTATAATTAACTCTCTCTCTCTCTCTCTCTCTCTCTCTCTTTATATATATTATATATATATATATATATATATATATATATATATATATATATATATATATATATATATATATATAAATATATATATATATTAATATAAATATTGAGAGAGAGAGAGAGAGAGAGAGAGAGACAGAGAGAGAATAAATAGCTTAGCAGATCTACAGCTATCTGTTTTAAATCCCTTCAAAATAAGTCACTCTAGAAGGGCATCCCAGTTACCATAATTGTTAAGCGCTAAAATAAAAACCTTCAACTTTTCATTAAGGCATGAATTGTGTCGTTTATCAAAGACACATCAATTTTAAAACTGTATTCACATCAACTGCCATTTAAAGCAGCTCTAAAAATATTAGGTTCTAAATCCGTTAACAAATTACTATAATCCTAAAATACTAAAATAGAAGCCTTTAAATTTTTATTAAAGCGTGAATCGCTTCGACCGTCAAAGAGACAATTATTTTTAAAGTCAGAAAGTCAAACGCCCAATAACGACCAGACGATAGCTCTCTATAAGAGCCTTAACTTCCTACGAAAAGGATGAGAGTCGTTGCTCAGTAACTGACCACAAATTAATGATACACTGAACAATAAACATGATTTGTGAGACCGTTAAGAGCGCTTTTCCACTTGAAATATTATCTTAGAAATACTGCAACGGATTTGCTCCTCTTTTCATTTTTTTTTTCTTTTTTTGAAGATGCTGCAATACACAAGATCCCATATTCTACCAACAACAGTAATTTAGTACGCTATAATGCCCTAGGTTATTCGAGAGAGAGAGAGAGAGAGAGAGAGAGAGAGAGAGAGAGAGAGAGAGAGAGAGAGAGAGAATTTCTGCCGTTTTGAAATGAAGAGTGAGTAAGTGACTTACATCAGAGGAACGTAAGAGATGCCAAGTAAAGATTATCAAAATGAGAAAAAGGTCCACTGGAAAGTAGAGAGAAAGAGCGATGTAATGTCAAAAGGGACCAAAACAGAGAGAGCGAGATGGGCCAACGATAAACGTCAACTGCAAGTAATGTAATGAGAGAGAGAGAGAGAGAGAGAGATAGAGAGAGAGAGAGAGAGAGAGAGAGAGATTCTTATCATCTATAACGGCGTAATAATGTCTGTTTGTCTGTCTGTCATTCAATCACGGCCAAACGGCTGGTCAGATGGGCATGAAACTTGACAGGGTTATGGTGGGGACCCCTAAGATGGTTCGTAATGGGGTTTCATCCAACCTTACCCCCTCCTTTGTAGGGGGTGGGGGTGAGAAGGGATTCCCTGAAACGGAGCAGTTTCTGGCCGTGAAATGAACCTGGTTATTCCCGTAGACTTAGTTACTTTACGATTTTTCATACATAATTTCTGTTCAACTTCCCCGGAGAAAGTTGCGAATATTTCAGCTCGGACACAAGAGAAGATGAATATTATCATCAATATCCGCAAGATTTTTTGAATAACTTAAATCCATCGGGACTCCCAATGCACAAAATAACGTTGAAAAAGTACTGCCCGGTAATGTTGCTTCGGAATTTCGATCCTCCCAATGGACATTGCAACGGAACGAGGTACACCGTTATGGAGCTAAACTCCCACGTCATCGAAGCAGTGATAGCAACGGGCCCTCACACCTGCAAACATCTGTTCATCCCCCGGATTCCTCTGATGCCTTCGGACAACCAGTTTCCCATCAACCTGGCCTTCTCATTCACTGCAAACAAGTCGCAGGGCCAGACTTTGGATTGTGTTGTTGTGTTTCTACTGTCACCCATGTTCACGCATGGCCAACTGTATGTGGCAATGAGCAGAGCAACGGACTCTGCCAACTTGAAATTAAGTTGTGGACAAACTGATAATATTGTGTACAAAGAGGTTCTGTAGTAGGTATGTATAAAAATCGCCCTTATTTTAATATTGCTGAACAAATAGTACATATAAATTTTTCACTTCTGCACCCGTATTTTATCACCCATCGTAGATGGGTCAGTTTGCTAGTATTCATAAGGGAGTCAGTCAAAGTTGAAGGTTCACTGCGTATATTTCCTTTTGTTTCCTTCTCCTACAACGGACTTGTCACGACAGACATTCCTGTCTCTCCTGCCTGACAAACAAAAATGTTCCTGCTTGACAAACAAACAAGGTATGTAAAATCATGACGAATGTCAAAGGGAAATGAACAGGTCTCGAAGTCCATTAGCATATTACCTCGAGACTGACAAATGAGAAACAAAGAAAAACAAGAGAGGTAATGCGAGTCGTGAGATATCGTGGCGTTGAAAGTTGAGATAACGCTTTAACGAGAACTCGCTAAACGTTTTTACTTATTACACGAATTCCTAGTCGGAAGGAATGTATTAGCGGTTTTTTGTTTTTCTCGTATTTGATCTTGAAGCAAGACACTCCAGTGTAAAACATAGAGTATTTGGTATCCTAAAAAAATGCATTATCAATAATGAGGTAAAATATATATCTGAAGGCCTGTTCGCATTACGATTAATGTAAACAACAAGTTGCCGAACGTGAAAATGAACATCATAAACTCTAACAAGGTCGTAACTTATGAAATAGGAGTCAAAACCAATAGAAACCAAATGTAGAATGTTTATTGTAATGCTCCAGAGAGAGAGAGAGAGAGAGAGAGAGAGAGAGAGAGAGAGAGAGAGAGAGAGAGAGAGAGTATTCAGAGGAAATGTATTTTTAGTTCTGGGTCTTTATAATGCTTGAGAGAGAGAGAGAGAGAGAGAGAGAGAGAGAGAGTACTCAGAGGAAATATCTTTTTATTTCTGGGTGTTTATAATGCTCGAGAGAGAGAGAGAGAGAGAGAGAGAGAGAGAGAGAGAGAGAGAGAGAGATTCAAAGGAAATGTCTCTTTAGTTCTGGGTTTACGGATTGCATTTGCATTCTTGATGAGATTCAGAAATACGCAGGCAGCGCAGAAGACGAATGCCGAGCAAAATTAGATATAGCAGAGTAAAGTTGTTTTGCATTTTGATATGTCAATACGTTCATCCTTTATCCACAATCCCTTCCACCTATTTCTTTAAAAACGTCTCTCGCATTTCAACATACTTATTTTTTGCTTTGCACCCTAGCGTAACGTTTTCCATTTGATTTTACTATATTTTTAAAAAATTTCTGCTTTGTCTACTCACTACTAAAGTTTTATTTATTTCACGTTCACTCTATCCGTTGGTTATTTAATATAGTACCTTCAATTAGACAAAAACAGAAATCCTTTGAGAACCCTTACTGGTTAAAGCTAACTTTATTTGTAATCTGTGATAAGAAAGTTGCTTCTGTATTTTTAAAAGCCCTTCCCGATTCGTGATGTCCATGTGATTCATTACCTACCATTAGCTTTTCTCCCCTGTTAGTATCCTGATGGTTTTAATACTGAAACGCAGCATTCTAACATAATGGATTGTAGGCTAGAAACGAATTGACTGTGCGGACGAGAATGTATTCACCCAAAAAACGTGGCGTGATGCGACCTCCAGCTTACTGAGAACTCGAGTAATGTTTTCCCCACAATCATAAGTTGTAAATATTCATATTCCTCATTTGACGCAAATTAAAACGTGGTAACATCGACAATCAAATAGAGCCTTGTTTCGTCAACAAAAATTAAAACACCCTATTTCTTATTAGAAATAATTTTTCTGTACTATTTAACATACATATTATTTATTTTCATTCTAATAAATAAATCATAAATATCCTAAAATTCCTGTATCTTTAACTCAAAGCGAAACTCCCTTTTCAGACCTTTTAAGGCTTTTCAACAGGGCTTTCCTACAACCCCCCCCCCCTTCCACCAACAAGAGCAACAACAACAAAGTAGTTTGTAGGCTTTCTCCCCGAGTAAGCTAAAATATGGTGGGTCAAATAATCTCCAATCAAGAACATTGTGAAAGAAAAAGCAATTGGAAGTTCTAAATCATTTCAAGGGAATGTAGCCTAAGGGTCGAAGTGTTACTCGATGCCCAATAAGCAATAGCATTTATACCGGAAAAAATGGCAACATCAATCAAACCCCTCCGTCAAGATGTAGAATATTTGTTTACTAAGACCAGGACCCACTTAGTATAAGGTTGACGATGAATGATGGAGGATTCAGGGAATTTCTTTTGGACAGACAACTCTTCCTGAAACAAGAGAGCTTGACGTCACTCCAATCTGTATTGCGAACTGTGCCCCGCGTATGGTCGAAAATCTTCAATCACATCATACTGATCGTTCGTGTTTCATCCTTCTTTGTGAAGAGGGCCTGTCTTTCCGATATGGATTTCATTACAGTCACTGCGTGGTATTTTGCAAAGGCGGGGGCTGCTTATCTTCTTACTGCAATGCACATTATTTATCGAACTATAGATTTATAAGATAATGAAACATAAAAGTATTGTTGGATTTCATGTCTTTAAAAATTTCTTTTTATTTTCATCTTAAGAGGAGCTTTACTTGGTCTTGTAGTGTTTTGATTGTTATCAGACGTACCCTTACAATATATTTTGCGTTTTTAATGCTATCAGACGTACCCTTACAATATATTTTGTTCGCTCCATCGCTAAACTTCTCGACAAAACACCTCCAATAATATTCCCAGGTAAACATCTGAACATATCCCAAGCGCTCTGCGAAACAGAAGAATAATTTGTCATCTCCATGCACTCAGTTTTAATGTAGTAGCTCGAACCTGTGTATTCAGGCTATTAGAGAAATCCCTGAAATCGCCCCTCCCACCCCCATAACTATCGTCCCTTGACGTGAACATATCAACGTACCTAAACCTGATCTGCTCTGAGGCTTAATGGATGGCAAGAAATTTGTTTCGCAATATTCCGTGAAAAGGAACGGCAGCAGATCCGAAGGTGTGTTGCATACACTACTACAGCCGAGCTTCTGCGTATAAAATTTATTATAGGACATCAAACACTCCTAGTTAGGCTTAAGTTGGTTAATGCTCATTTCTAGTTCTTCCCAAGGCCAAGGGAGGAGGGTAGGGTGGTCTCCGTGTGATTCTAATATCCTACATCGAAACGACAAAACATCAACAGCCGGGACTTTGGTAAACATTGATTCCACATCTAGACGGAAAGGTTGGATGTTGATCGCGAGATGTTTGACCCATGAAGCTTTTTGAGGAAGCCTTTTCATAATGGCAGGATGGAAAGGCTCCCGGGAATATGATAATAGCCCCGCAAACTACTTTTATCGATTGTAATATCCTAGGGGAATTTACATACCATATTAGTTCCTCGCTGGACAAGTGGTTTTCGCGTTCGGCTGCCAACCCGGTGGTCCGAGGTTCGATTCCCGGCTCGGCCAACGCGGAATGAGAGGAATTCGTTTTTGGTAGTAGAAATTCATTTCTCGATATAATGTGGTTCGGATCCCACAATAAGCTGTTAGTCCCGTATCTAGGTGACCAGTTGGTTCCTAGCCACGTAAAAATATCTAATCCTTCGGGCCATCCCTAGGAGAGCTGAAAATCAGCTCAGTGGTCTGGTAAAACTAAGATATACTTAAACTTTTACATACCATAGTGAGATTTCGTCTGTGTCTATTGAAAGTCAAAGAAATTGGGAAGAGAAGTGTTGATCATTTAAAACGATACCGGGAAATCGAAATCTGTTTCATGACCTCTTATAGTTCCTGTTGGTTTGTAAAAGTCGGCAGCGATATTATTCAGGGGTATTTTCCCACTTCTTTACAGGTCTCATCACCATTTAAATTGTTCACGAGCCTTGTTGATAGAGGCCTTCCCCTCTAAAAGCACGATTTCCTTTCTCACCATCTGATTCAGTTACTTTCAACATATACCGTACAGTTGCACTGAGAAAGCCATCAGTCAAGAGAAGAATGCTCTCCTAAATGAGTGAGGATATGTTCGTTTAAGCTTCAAAACCATTTCTGGCTTGAAAAGTCCAAAGGTTGCAAGATCCCAAACAAAATCTCGCTCTCCTTTGTGGATGAATAGTTTTGTTGGACTAAATATAGTACTTAGGTCAAAGGCCAAGCACTGGGACCATTGAGGTCATTCAGCGCTTAAACGGAAATTGACAGTAAAAGTTTGAAAAGGTGTAACAGGAGGAAAAGTGCGCAGTTGCAACTATGAATCAATTGTTAGGAAAAGGTGGAAAGTAAGATGAAAGAAAAAGAATGTGAAAGGAGATACAGTAAAAGGAACGAAAGGGTGTAGCAGCTAAGGACAGAAAGCAAGCTGCAAAGAACCTTAAATAGTGACCACAGTGCACCGCATGGGGTGCAGTGAGGGTACTACCCCCCTCGGGGAAGGTTAGTTCAGTGTTGTAATCTAAACATCTAACTCTCGTGACTGTACAGAATTTGTCACTGAATAACGAAGACCTGTTTCACATACCCTTTGGTATTCTCAATTCCATACGTTGGTATTTCTTTTATTTAGTTGTTCAAAATTGCCAGTTAAACATTAAACAGTATGAATAAATGTGTATTAATTTCAAAGTTATTACTATATGACAGTAAAAGTGGGCATTTTTATATATGTTTCTCAGTTGTTATAAGCATGAATTCGCTTCTGCCAATTTTTAATACAAAGCCTAACACAATTTAGGGATATTTAATAAAATTCTTGCCTATTTTCCGAAGTACTATTTCCTTATGGATATATTCAGGGCTACACAAGTAATGCTCCTGAATATAGACACAAATATTTTACACACACATGCGCGGACACACACATATAACACACACACACACATATATATATATATACATAAGGATCTATATATATATATATATAAAAAAAAATATATATATATATATATACCACACACACACACACATATATATATATATATATATATATATATATATATATATATATATATATGTGTGTGTGTGTGTGTGTGTGTGTAATGTCTCAAACTCCTTTTGCTCTGATTTTATTCAGGGCCATTTCAGCCATTTGCATATCGTTGAAGATCGATCGACTGAATATGTACTGAGGAATCCCATCCGTAAATCGTTCAGCATTTGTCACTGTGCTGTCTTTCATCCCCTCTGGATGTATACAGATTTATGATATATATGCACACTTAAATGGTTGTGTATATGCACCTCCTTAAACGCTGATCTGAAACGCCACCTGGCGCTATGGATACTTCTGAGCACGTGTATATTCAGAAGCAATCATGTGCGCACATAAATATACAAATCAAATATCAACTCTGCGCTTCAGCAGTGTCGTCAAAAGGCCAGAAAAACACACAAATAACGAAGTCACGAACGCATCACAAATCATGGCGGCGTTGTTAAGTATGACAGATTCTCCCCCTAAAGTAGAAGTCTTATGATTTATAAACGCGAGCCTTTCATGATATTTGTTGCGTCATTTGCATGACAATTTGTAGGTCCGACTGGACCTCACTCACGGAGAGGTCACGGGTTTTTCGACAATTCCGAATAACACAAATGGCAGCGCATGCTCGCTGGCAGCTGTCAACATCGACGATCGCATGCGAATGTATGTATGTATATTTTCTATGTATGCTCTACCGTCATAAGGATCACGTGACTAAATGTAATGCAAGAGCCAGAAGAAATATTGAAAGCCATAGGTACCAAGCTCTTCCGTGTATTTAATATATACCCTGAAGAAGTGAATATATTAAACACACGAAAGCGCCTATCACTTATACCTTTTAATATTTCCTTCGGGCTCTAGCATTATGTATGTAGGTATGTAAGCAAGCATTTTTGTATGTATGTATTGTGTCCAGTTCCAGTATACATGTATAACTTCGTAGGCGGATTTCCACAAAATAAAATTTCTCTGTAAAATTAAAAATTGAGAGAAGTAAAAACAAGAATAGTGGATAAAACTATGGCAATGCCCAGTGAGTAATTTAAACATAAGGCCTTCAGTACACTGAATTTAGGAGTGATAGAAAATCTATGGTGGATATATATACACATTTATATCTAACGTTATAATGATTTATATATACCTGTATGTATGTATGTATGTATGTATGTATATATATATATATATATATATATATATATATATATATATATATATATATATATATATATATATATATATATATATATATATATATATATAGATATATATATATATATATATATATATATATATATATATATATATATATAAAGAAGGAGAAGGAAAAAAATAGGAATGTAACCCAAACAAACAAGTAAGGAATGTCAACCTGCACGTCAACACGATGTTATGAGGGATTTACCAAGAACAGGCAATTATGGGATACGACCCAATTAAGGTACAGATTATTGATTTTCCGAATGGGTTCTAAGGCGATCTAATATCCAGGTATCACGATCCGCAGGTCAAATTACAGTTAATTGCCGTCATAACTGAGTCAGATTTGAAGATTTATCTCTGGAAATGTCAAAGCTCCCCCCGAAATCACACTGTAGTTCAGACCATTACGAACTCCTGTCAAAAATGTTGGTAGTTTGTGTACACTCCTGTCAAAAAAAGTTTGTAATTGCACAGTATTTGTCCTATTAAAAGTTTATTGTGATGTTCCTGCTATCATTATTTGCAGTAGTAGTAGTATTGTTAGTAACAGTAATAGCAGCAGTAGTGGTAAGCAATATTTATACGCAAGTGAAACAGGCCACAAAACCATTCATTTCTATGAGACATTCCAAAGAAAAGAACAAATCCAACTGGCACTACGGATCCATTGACCTAAAACGCAAACAATAAATGACCGAGAAATACGTACACAGACAAACGAAAGACTGGAAATACGCAAAATAAACAAAGCAACGACACAAGGCACTTGGGAGGCAACCTTGAAGCCTCTCATGAATTTACAGCCATCAGCATCCATCACACTGCCACGATAGATTGTTCCACACATTTGCAAGACACGGATGGAAGCACCTCGCTACCTTCATATTTTCTTTTTGGAAAAGCACTTGTACGCTGTAGTTTAGCTTTATATAAAGCTGTAACTGTTTAAATGGGTTGAAATTAAGTTCAAAATTATTACAATGACGACCTTCATAACGTTGCGCACACATCGGCCCGCCGCCGCTGTAGATTGCACGGTCAATAGGAAAGTGTACGAACCTACATTCCGGACACTCCACGTTTCACACCGGGGCGGACAAACAAGATGCACTCGCCTTTTATTATCATAGATAATTGTAAATTTAAATATCCATTCTTTCAGCGACCTCTCAGGTTCCTGGGATTAGACGCATATCTTCTGACAGGCAATAAAAAAATACGCTATTTTGATAGTTGTTTTGCCCCTATAGATGGACATTGTTTGAAGTTACATCTACGAATAGGTCAGAGTACGATGCGTTAAGCCTAATCTCCTTTGATTTAAGAATTTCCTTTCTGACAGCAATGCACTCTGTATCATCAAATACCGAAAGACTTCCTAAATAACCAAGACACATACAGTTGATGCAGTCATCTGCAAATTGATGTTTTACTTGTGCTTGAAGTTTGAACTTAGTTTCCCACTCTTTCCAGTAAACCACAAAGGAGATTTTTCATTGACTGCGTTTTACCATAACCTAAACTCATATAGATGTGCAAGACGCTTGTGCTTGAACATCAGACATCAGTCCTTTGTATTGTATTATGTCTGTTTTTGTTCAAATGCTAAGCTTCATTGTTATTCACTTCACCCTGTGGCAAGCAAAATAAAAATACAGTACACTGTCTTTATAAAGAGAACTTCACAACTCTGCCCTCATAAGTAGCCTGAAAAGGTAAGCGATTGCAGTCTTCAGCACCTCAGTTACTGAGGTGGCTTTCGAGTCTTTTGCCGTTGTTCACGACCCCTGATTCTTAGTGACTTGAGGTCCTTACTATTTCTTCGGTGGCTAACGATTCCAAGTTTCATCGCCGTTTTGTGGTAACCAGCAGCATTTCTGAATGGCACTCATGGCAGTATGCCAGTGTATGATGCTGAAACAAGCCACGCTCACTGGTTCTGCCACAAAGACCCTGGGAAAAGTAACAAAGTCC
>NC_087213.1:15157511-15160011 GCF_015104395.2 Macrobrachium nipponense | reverse complement strand
TTCTAAGGTCTTTTTTGAAAACCATTCTTCAACATGAAATTTTTTCTCTGTTCCTTCATTTTCTCTTAAAACAGACTGATTCTCTCTTCTATTCAACTTTTCCTTCCACTGACTAACAGTGCAATTTTTCCTTCCACTGACTAACAGAATCTACAAATTTTCCTTCCACTGACTAACAGAATAACAACAAAATCACTTAGAAAACAATTTTAATTAAGGACAACGTATTCCTTCGCGCAGACTGACTTCCCTCTTTGTTTCCGAATGTTATTTCATTGCCCGGAGACCCTGCCATCACAAATAACTCTCAGGCATTATTGTTTTACGGCGCCGTTAATCTAAAAGTTCATAAGCTCCAAGCATTTCCCACTTCACTTGCATCTTGAGCAATTACTTCCTCCTCCGAGTCCTAGTTTGTGATGCAGTATCGAATGCACACGCTGGGGAAAATTTGCAGCGTTGGATGCATTTGTGAGTTCCTTTTATACGTATTTATATATGCGAACCTCTCTCTCTCTCTCTATTTGTTTACTTATTTATTTATTTATTTATTTATTTATTTATTTATTTGTAGTTATTTACTTATTTATTATACTTATTATTTATATACTTATTTACCTTTATATACTTATTACTTATTTATTATTTACTTTATTTATTATTTACTTTATTTATGTATTTATTTAATTTATTTGTATATTATATATCATATTATATTACATATACTATATATATATTATATATATAGTACTATATATCTATATATATATATATATATGCTAAGAAATCACGGAAGCAAGCACGTGATTTTGTTTATTAGCTGAAGCCACTGGGAAAGTTCAAAATGAAAAGACAGAGTGCCAAGTACTTTCGTGTAATTCACATGGGACTCTGTTTAATCATTTTGAACTCTCCCAGTGGCTTCGCTAATATATATGTATAGTATTTTGTATATGAATGCATGTATATATATATATATATATATATATATATATATATATATAATATATTTATTATATATATAGAAACACTGCTTGAGTCTTTTCCCGAATCAAGGGGTGCCCGAGGAAAATGTAACACAAAAGCCACTGCCACATTCATCACACTTCAGATCGAGAAGCGTGGAAGCGTCCTGTGTCAGAAACTTCCACAACAATGGCAGCCCCATTCACATTCACAGAGAACCCATCAGCAGCATGTCTAACCTCTACATATAATAGGCATAGGCTTGGAAATTGCTGCCTTTCCTACCTTCAGTTGATATTTGGGAGTGCTTGGCCCTACTCCTACATACATCATTAACTATTTGGTAAAAATGTACCGTTTAGTTCAATAAGGGCACCAATGGATTTTAAAAGAACGGGCCCATGTTGGTCTGTCCTAGAGTGGCATTCCAATTTGGGCAATACCACTATTCACACCCTAATTCTCTTATTCTCTTGAAAGTATGACGGAGTGCGTTTGTTTTTCATCGTTTTATTCGTCAGCAAAAGGCCCAAAAAATGGATAGATATTTCTTCCAATCCAATTTACAAAAAATGTAATGTATGAACATTTTCCACTGCTCTTACATATTTTGTTTGTTTTTATGGTGTTTTTACGTTGCATGGAACCAGTGGTTATTCATCAACGGAACCTACGACTTTACGTGACTTCCGGACTACGTAGCGAGTGAACTTCTATCACCAGAAATACACTTCTCTCACACTTCTCTCACACCTCAATGGAATGCCCGAGAATCGAACTCGCGGCCACCGAGTAAGCAGGCTAAGACCATA
Organism: Macrobrachium nipponense; assembly: GCF_015104395.2. Lineage (NCBI taxonomy): Eukaryota > Metazoa > Arthropoda > Malacostraca > Decapoda > Palaemonidae > Macrobrachium > Macrobrachium nipponense. Next base: position 15,158,233 of record NC_087213.1, on the reverse strand, counting down.
CCGATCACGCCACTGAGGCGCATCTTGCATATTTTGTTTATAAGTGAAAGTCCTTAATTTTTTTAATCAGCACATTCAGCTATGATTGAACGATAATTCATTTACAAGAGGAAATAGGGGAGGAATTAATTCTGAAACTGTCCTAATTAAGCACTCGTAATTCTTGTCAATGATGTTTCATGAATATATTCTGAATGGTAGGTCTCAGGTGGTCGAGTCGTTAGCGTGTTGGACTCCAGTCGTTGAGGACCCGGCTTCGAGTCCCACTAAGCCGAGAGGGATGAAGAGGGAGACCAATCAACGCTGGAACCGACGGCAGGTGGAAAAAGAACCACAGACACATGCAGGAAACCTTAGCGGTCTGGTGCAAATGGCGTCGAGTCTAACTGAAGCCTGAAAGTCAGTGAAACCGGAGAGAGAGAGAGAGAGAGAGAGAGAGAGAGAGTATAACAACATTACACGTGAACCCTGGCTTCGAAAATGCATAAACGTTAAGCTCGTCATGTTGCAGCGCACGCCATCTTTTATGAATACGCATATCAAAAATGACTGGGCAAAAATTGATTGCCCTCGGAATATTTATTTACCTTTTCTTTTTCCTTTTTTTGATGGCGGGGGTGGAGAGGGGAGGGAATCGCGCAGTCGTCAAAGAACCTGTCAATCTCTGAATGGATCCCGATAGAGGCATCATTTGAAACGTGTAAATGACAGTTTTGTTTAAT
>NC_087213.1:15145011-15147511 GCF_015104395.2 Macrobrachium nipponense | reverse complement strand
AGCTGGGCCCATGAAACTTTCAACCACCTGGTGGTGGCCTGTGTTGTTGGCACTTACAGCTGAGTCAGACGCACGATCATGGTTAACTTTTAACATTAAATGAAATAATAACCACTGAGGCTAGGAAGCTGCAATTTGGCATGTTTGATGATTGGAGAGTGGGTGATCAACAATCCAATTTGCAGCCCTCTAGCCTCAGTAGCTTTTAAAATCTGAGTCGGGATAGAAAAAGTCCGGACGGACAGACAAGCAACCATCTCAATAGTTTTCTTTTACAGAAAACTGAAAAGTGGAAGATGGGGATATTACTCAACTTTTTCCTTCCAAGGTTGAGGCGCCACAAGAAATGTTATTCAGTATTCTCCTTTTACTTAACATTTTCTTATAAATATCTCTCACTGCTTCAAAACATGTGCTACAAGATGCTCCATGTGCTATACATAAGGACAGTGAAATGTGTACATTACATACATACATACCCACATACAAACATACATATATATGTACATACATACGTATATAATGTATATAACCATGTGTAATACATATATACGAGTACATACATATATAAACAATATTATTTGCGTGTGAATAAATATGTATATACCTACCATGACTCAATTTCTTCCCCATGGCTTTCTGCGTTATAACAAAATCGGTCTTTTGAAACGTAAAAAAAAAAAAAGAAGAAAATTGCGGCCTTTCCGTGAGTCTGGTCCAATTTCAGATACAAATTGTCATGCAAATGTTGAACAAATATCGTAAAAGACTTATTTTTATCATCAAAAGGCCATCTACTTTCAGAGGAATCTGTCACACCTAACAGCTTCGTGATGATTTGTGATGTGTGCGTGACGTTTCTTGTGTGTGTTTGCAAACCTTTTGATGAAACTGTTGGCAGGTAATAAAATGGGTAATTTGTTTTAAAAAATGCTGTCATATATATATATATATATATATATATATATATATATATATATATATATATATATTTATATATTATATACAATATATATATATATAATACATAATATATATATATATATATATATATATATATATATATATATATATATATATATATATTTTACACACACACATATATATACACAAGTATACAACATAAATCTCTTCCATTTCAGCCAATAATCTCTCTCACAAAACCAGCTTCATCGACCCAAGGAAACATTTTAGGATGAGGTGCTGGCATAATGCCCTTCCCAACTCTGTTTGCGATCCACCAAAGTCAACTGAGTACCAAGTATCTAATACCTCCGTGGGTCAAAATAAGCAAATAAGGATTTCACTTGAAATCCATATTTTTTGTTTGTTTGTATGGTGTTTTTAAGTTGCATAGAACCAGTGGTTATTCAGCAACGGGACCAACGGCTTTACGTGACTTCCGAACCACGTCGAGAGCGAACTTCTATCGCCAGAAATACACATCTCTCACTCCTCAATGGAATGGCCGAGAATCGAACCCGCGACCACCGAGGTGGGGAGCAAACACCATATCAACCACACCACTGAGGCGCTCGAAATCCATATTGCCACTGGTTACCGAAAAGAAAATCAATCACACAATTAATATATATATATATATATATATATATATATATATATATATAATATATATATATATGCATACATATATTTCCAATTAATTTTTTTATGTTCTCTTTATTTACGACGCGTTCATTTCTTCTGAAATGTGTTACAAATCTTTGTGTCTACAAGACAGACGATTCATAAAACTTTTTTTGTTGAATAAGTGAAACTAATCACGTCTACGTTCATGAAATACTTGATTCATATCATTTTTTTAGGATCTGTTAATTTTTCATTGCTTTCCTGAGTTTTGTAAAATATTAAAAACGTGCAAGATGTTTATATATTGGTGGACTACTTGATGTAATGAGCTTCTTGATAAGGTGTCTTGATTTTTTTTCTGTGTATTCAAGACAAGATTATATACCGTTATACATTGCATGAATGTCATTAAGCTTTTCTTTGACGAATGCGTCAAACTTTGTAAGAAGTTATTAATCTGTATATCGTCTATCGAAATGCTGAAGAGTAAAGAGACTTCTTTCTACTTTTCGCTGCGGATCCTCTGTACTTTAACGTAGAGAGAAACCACAACTGAAAGTAGGAAGAAGTCGTTTAACTCTTCAGCATTTCGATTGACGATATACAGATTAATAACTATTTGAAATATGAACTAATTCTTACCAAGTTTTTGACGCATTCGTCTAAGGAAAGCCTAATGGCATTCATGTAATGTATAACACTATCTAATCTTGTCTTGAATACACAGAAAAAAATCAAGAATATCTATCTATCTATCTATCTATCTATCTATATATATATATATATATATATATATATATATATATATATATATATATATATATATATTATAGATATATATACATACATATATATATATATATATATATATATATATATATATATATATATATATATATATATTATAATA
>NC_087213.1:15132511-15142511 GCF_015104395.2 Macrobrachium nipponense | reverse complement strand
CGGTCTAGCTGACCACACTCTTCTAACAATTCCTTCAATGTGCAAAAGCGAGGTTTTCCTATTGTTACACCTTTCAAACCTACCTACTCTCAATTTCCTTTCCAGCGCTTATTGACCTCATGCGTCCCAGTGATTGGCCTTTGGCCTAAACTCTATATTCCATCCCATTGCCCAAGTTAACTGCATTAAAATCATATTGATGCAATTAAAATTAAAATAAAAAAACCTAAGTGGTCGTAAATGTTACAGAATTAATATTTTGCAGCATATTTTGTACAAACGCAAGTGGTCGTAATTCTAATTTATTCTTTATTCTTTGTAAAAAGAAAATGGTGATGGAGTCAACTGAAGACTAATATACCTTTTTACCTATTTATTAATTGATTTTACTTTTTGATAAGTGAGATCCTATCTCCCTGTGTTTCCTTTTACCTTCTCTTACTTCCTAATAAACACGATATTCATTGGTATCTTGAATTTTAAGTCCACGGCTTCTGTAGGGTTGTTCCTTATGAATAGGGCTTATCTTCTGAATAAGAAGAAGAAGGAGGAGGAGGAGGAGGAGGAGGAGGAACTCAAGACAAGAGGCAACAGAATTAACCATCTAATGTTCATGGACGACATCAAGCTGTATGGTAAGAGCATCAAGGAAATAGATACCCTAATCCAGACTGTAAGGACTGTATCTGGGTGAGACATCAGGATGGAGTTTGGAAGAGAAAAATATGCCTTAGTCAACATTCAAAAGGACAAAGTAACAAGGACTGAAGGGATAAAGCTACCAGATGGGAGCAACATCAAACACATAGATGAGACGGTATACAAATACCTGGGAATAATGGAGGGAGGGGATATAAATCACCAAGAGATGAAGGACACGATCAGGAAAGAATATATGCACAAACTCAAGGCGATACTCAAGTCAAAATCAACGCCGGAAATATGATAAAATCCATCAACACATGGGCAGTGCCAGGAATCACATACAGCGCAGGAATAGTCGAATGGAATAAAGCAGAACTCCGCAGCATAGCCCAGAAAACTAGGAAACAAAATGACAATACACAAAGCACTACACCCAAGAGCAAATACGGACAGACTATACATGACACAAAAGAAAGGAGGGAGAGGACTACCAAGTATAGAGGACGGCGTCAACATAGAGAATAGAGCACTGGGGCAATATCTGAAAACCAGTGAAGACGAGTGGCTCAAGAGTGCATGGGAAGAAGGACTGATAAAAGTAGACGAAGACCCAGAAATAAACAGAGAGAGGAGAATGACAAACAGAACAGAGGACTGGCACAACAAACTGATGCACGGACAATACATGAGACAGACTAAAGAACTACCCAGCGATGACACATGGCAATGCCTACTGAGGGGAGAGCTCAAGAAGGAAACTGAAGGAATGATAACAGCGGCACAAGATCAGGCCCTAAGAACCAGATATGTTCAAAGAAATAATATCTCTCCCATATGTAGGAAGTACAATACGAAAAATGAAACCATAAGCCACATAGCAAGCGAATGTCCGGCATTTGCGCAGAACCAGTACAAAAAGAGGCATGATTCAGTGGCAAAAGCCCTCCACTGGAGCCTGTGCAAGAAACATCAGCTACCTTGCATTAATAAGTGGTACTAGCACTAACCTGAAGGAGCGATAGAAAACGATCAGGCAAAGATCCTCTGGGACTAAGGTATCAGAACAGATAGGGTGATACGAGCAAATAGACCAGACGTGACGTTGATTGACAAAATCAAGAAGAAAGTATCACTCATTGATGTCGCAATACCATGGGACACCAAAGTTGAAGAGAAAGAGAGGGAAAAATGGATGAGTATCAAGACCTGAAAATAGAAATAAGGAGGATATGGGATATGCCAGTGGAAATTGTACCCATAATCATAGGAACACTAGCCCGATCCCAAGATCGCTGAAAAGGAATCTGGAAAAACTAGACGCTGAAGTAGCTCCAGGACTCGTTTTTACAGAAGAGTGTGATCCTAGAAACGGCGCACATAGTAAGAAAAGTGATGGACTCCTAAGGAGGCAGGATGCAATCCGGAACCCCACACTATATACCACCCAGTCGAATTGGAGGACTGTGATAGAGCAAAAAAAAAAAAAAAAACAACTAATAATAATAATAATAATAATAATAATAATAATAATAATAATAATAATAATAATAATAATAATAATAATAATGAGGTAAAGAACCCACCATCGTTCCCCCAGGCACAAGTAAAATTCTTGATTAGAATTTAAATGAGATTTCAGAATGGCTGGAAAAAAAACTGATCACTGCGAAAATTACAGCTCATTATAATTACATTTGCTTCATAATGATTTCACTGCCTCGTTGTCGGGATACGCTCTGTTTCTTCCTTACATCTGAGAACTGTCTGCAGCAGTGCAAAAAATCAATTGCATGAAAACAGACGACCACGCATCCAAAACCAATATGGAATGGAATGGAATATGGGATTTAGGCTTGAAGCAAGCACTAGAATCCAAAGGATTATTCTGCGCCCAAAAGCACTATGCATTTCTATCACTATTGTCACTATTCAGAAGATGGACTCTTATGCATAAGGAAAAAGCCCATAGGGTCCAATGACTTGAAATCCAAATTTTTAAAGAATATGGTGTTAAACTGAAAGAAATGACAGAAGGTATTGGAAAATACGCAAAGGAAAGATAATTAATTACGAAAGAAAAATTAACTGGACAAATTAATAAATATACGTATAGATAAAAATGTAAGTACAGTATTATCCAATGATAATTGTATTAGGGCAGTAATGCATTGCATCTCCGTTGAAACTTCCGAAGTTCCAATTGCACGACATCCTCAGTGCGGCTGTGAAAAAAACACACATTGAATTGCTAATAAAAACATGTGCTTCTATCAACTAGCTGATTTGTATGAATACCAATACGTCTCGTCTTCTTTCCTCTCATTAAATCCTTCTGTGGGAGTCAGCCGACCCTAGCTAGAATATCAGTTTTATATTTGAGTGTTTCAGCTTTCGTTCTCTCATGAAAAACTGAAAGAGCTGCCTGAACATTGGTGGGTAAATGGCAATTCACCTGATCATCGACCCCATCTGCCTCTTCTCCGGGTATTTTCTCTTTACATTACAAAGTTTTTAATTTTATATTCAGATACTATTTAGAGCCACAATTCCATAAATAATCGTCATTTAGATCCCATGGGAATTATTTTCTTTTATTCTATTTTACAATACAGTAATAAAACAGTTTAGATAAATCACTGCCAAACAGATATTTTATAGAAACACTGGAAAAATCATGGAAAAGGGAAGCATGAAAAGAATTCCGAAGCTTGAAAAGGGACGCTTAAAGAGTCTAGCCTGAATAAGCAAATATGGCTGATGAAAGTCAGCTTAATACAGCACCAACTAGAACACCAATCCTTCTACATTTCATTTATGAAGCTATGACAAGAGACTGACTGATTTCTGAAAATTGGGCATAAAGCCCAGCACTTTGGCACTTTCGTGGACGAAAGGGGGCGGAGAGAGAGAGAGAGAGAGAGAGAGAGAGAGAGAGAGAGAGAGAGAGAGAGAGAGGTTGGCTAGCAAGACTGAAGAAAGTAAATTGGAGAGATAAAGCAACATACTAAAAGATGGAGCAGTTAGGGCCGAAGGGTCGCTGCAAAACACCCTTTAGTAATGCCTACAGTGCACCACGTGAAGTGCACTGACGGCACTGTCCTCCTTTCCTCCACGGACCAACAAATAAGATTCATCTCCTTTAAACATTCTAAAAATCCGGCTTTATTAGTTTCCTCCGAGTAAATATTGATAGATCAAATTAATAAGAGGCAGAGAGGTTTTGGAAAGTGTTTATCTAACAACAGACTCAAGGTAAACACTGGAATAGGAATTCTGTAAAAGCAGTTCATCAGCGAGGAAAATGCTACTGCTTACGATTACATACTGAGATATGCACTATGCTTTGGTTTACTCTAAGTTTTACACACACATATATATATATATATATATATATATATATATATATATATATATATGTATATATATATATATTATATATATATATATAATATATATATATATATATATATATTATAATACTATATATATATATATATATATATATATATATATATATATCTATATATATATATATATATATATATATATATATATATATATATTTATAGATATATATATATATATATATATATATATATATATATATAGATCCCCCTATATATATATAATATATAGTGTAATATATATATTATATATATATATATATATATATACTATATATATATATATATATATATATATATATATATATATATATATATATATATATATATCTATATATATATATATATTATATATATATATATGTATTGTATGATTGTATAGTGTAAGTATTGTAAGCCTGATACTGTTCTACAGATTATATATATATATATATTAATATATATATATATATATATATATATATCTATATATATATAATATATATATATATATATGATATATATAAAAAGAGAGAGTAGAGAGAGGAGAGAGAGAGAGAGAGAGAGAGAGAGAGAGAGTACTATCTTTCTATATTTTGGTGCTTTTATGGGCTCCTTTTATCAGATACAACACACAGACAGACACATACATACATACATACATATGTATAGATATAATATATATAATATATATATATATATAATATATATATATATATTATATATAATATAATAATAATATATAATATACACATATATATTTATATGTATATATCCATATATAATTAAATATATATATATTATTATATATATATATATTATATAATATATATATATATATATATATCTATGTTTTGTGTGTTGTATTTATATGTATATATATATATATATATATATATATATATATATATATTAAATGTGTGTGTGTGTATTTATATGTATATATGTTATATTATGTATATATATATATATATATATATATATATATATATATATATATAAATCATTCAGGAGTCCCGGAGACAGCAAGTCTCAGAAGCATGATTTATTTATATGTGAAACGTTTCATGTTGCTTCAAACACATCATCAGTCTGCAATAATAAAATTTACTTGATAAATTACAAGTTAAAAGTACAAATTATTACAAATAAAAAAATCAGCTAAAAATAATGTAAAACTTTAAATAAAAACAAAACCTGAATAAGTGAGAAAGGCTACCTATTCAAGGTAAGGAAAAGAGTCTAGTGACCACAATAGTTCATACATGCCCAGACAACACTTAGGCCAGAGAGAGAGGAGACGAAGAAATTTAGTTTTTAGTATTATTCAACAAAATGTTAGCAAGGTTTGTTTCCAAACCTACATTGAACTTTGTTCCAAAATTAACTTTATATGCACCAATTCCCTTTATTCACTCCGACAATTTACGTTTCAAGGTTAAACAAATTATTGAAAATGAACTAGGATTTTTGAAATTAAACCTCATTCCTATGAACCTAAGAAAATAGAGGTTTCTTTAGTTATAAGGACAAGCTTTCAGGATTTCATGAGATCCAACATAATATATAAATTTCAATGGTCAAGATGCCTTGGTAATTACGTTGGATCCTCTCGAAGGCTGTTGCAGGTTCGTTATTATAGCCATCTAGGTCTTAGTTATAGGACAGGGTCAAGAATATCCAATCCCGAATTTTCTAATATAAGGACTCATGCATCCAAATGCAAAATTAATGTGGGAAAAAAAAAGCATTTTTCAATAATAGGCACTACTAAACAAACAGCCTGCTTAACGACCCTTGAGTCTTTATTTATCAAGCACCTCTCTCCAGGCTTAAACTCTGTTTCTTCGTCTCCTCTCTCTCTGGCTTAAGTGTTGTCTGGGCATGTATGAACTGTTGTGGTCACTTGACTCTTTTCCTTACCTTGAATAGGTAGCCTTTCTCACTTATTCATGTTTTGTTTTTATTTAAAGTTTTACATTAATTTTTAGCTGATTTTTTTATTGGTAATTATTTGTACTTTTAACTTGTAATTTATCAAGTAAATTTTAATTATTGCAGACTGATGATGTGTTGAAGCAACATGAAACGTTTCACATATAAATAAAGCATGCTTCTTAGACTGCTGTCTTCCTGGGACTCCTGAATGTTTTATCTACGATTTTCCTGATATATATATATATATATTATATATTATATATATATATATATATATATATATATTATATATATATATTAATGATATATATATATATATATATATATATATATTTGTATGAACAAATAATCAAAATAGCTAATGCTTCTTCTAAGCAACTACAACTAAGTGCTTCGTTTCAGTTAATGATTTATTTTCCTCTTCTCCGCCCATGATGAGATGGGTCAATTTCGTCACTCAGTCTAAATCCCTAAAAACCGAAAATTTAATAAATGATGAGTGGTTTTTAAAAGCGTGAAAAAAATATATCGTAAACTCCAGTGAATAATTTAATATAAACTATATACTTCAACTAAGTAATTCACCCGCGTCAAAATAATCCCAAAAAACTGGCAGTTACTTTCGAATATAAACTATCTCATCCTAGGGAGAAAAAAAATACTCTGTTGCAAGAGTTCTCGTATCTTTACATAAAATGTAAAAGTAGGTAATTTATTTTAGATAATTTTAGATCATTTATCTTCTATCTAAAATGAAGGACGCAGAGAAAGCGATGGAAGACTGCACAGGATAAAAAAAAACATGGTGAGATAATGGTGAATATAATTATAAATTAGTTCTGACAAAAAAAATTATTTAAACTTTATCAATACTGAATAAAGAGCTAACCTTCACTGAAGGCAGCTGGAAAATTTATCATGTTAGATTAGTATCAGACGTGAAAATAAAACGTTAGGAAATAAAGTAAGAAGCACACAAGGTAGGAGGAATTGAAGTGTAAATTAATTTTCAGTCATTTTCTTTGATTTTTCATTTTCTTGCATATCCCGCAAAATGCAACTGAATCTCTCTCTCTCTCTCTCTCTCTCTCTCTCTCTCTCTCTCTCTCTCTCTCTCTCTCTCTCTCTCTCTCTCTCTCGTTAAGAACTAGTCCAAATATTGATCTTTTTTATTTTTTACAAAAATCATTGTTAAAAATCAATTGTTATTACAATATCATCACCAAAAAGATCCTTATCATATATTCGTCTACATATATTATATATCGCAACCCTCTATATAGTAATAACTTACCTTACTGTGCAACACAAATGCTTCACGCTGTAAATGGAATTACGGGTTCTCGCTTCCAAATAAAAATCCTGACTCAAAATATCGTTTTGTTTTATTTCGCAAGAAAGCCGTGTAATTAAGGAGAAACGTTCGGCGGGCCTTCGTTAAAACGTTTTCTTAACTTTCAACGCCGCGATATCTCACGACTCGCATTATCTCTTTTGTTTTCTTTGTCTCTCATTTGTCAGTCTCGAGGTAATATGCTAATGGACCTCGAGACCCGTTTCTTTTTCTTTGGCGTTTGAACCGGTGCAAAGGCCTCCTCCTCCTCCTCCTCCTCTCCAGCTCTGCTTTACCAACAGGAGAGACAAGAATGTCTGTCGTGACGTGGCTGATGCAAGAGAATAAGACGAATGACAGAAATAAACGTCGGAGAGAATTCGCGAAGAGATTTTCTTTGTATCCAAACCCTTTAGAATTTCGCTCGTTTGCCCGGGCTGACTGACTCCATTATCAAGTGGGTTTCTCTCTCTCTCTCTCTCTCTCTCTCCTCTCTCTCTCTCTCTCTCAGGCCATTACTTGTTACTGACTGCAGTACTACAACAACAAAGCTTTCTGCCTTTGCCTCGCATAATAACTACTACATAGATTTTGCTGATGATTCTTCTCTCTCACGTTTTCCCGTGCATATTACTAAGTCTTGTAATTATTAATATCTCTCTCTCTCTCTCTCTCTCTCTCTCTCTCTCTCTCTCTCTCTCTCTGACAATTATTGTTATGATTAATCATAGTTTGGTTCTATTACATGTAATTCGTTTAAATTTCAAAGACCACAATAAAAAAAATTCCCATTAAGAACTTGAGAGATCTAGTGTTACTTAACACCAACCATGGAAACAAAATAAATACTGTACTTCTATGTTCGTCTTCAACATCATTAACGCTTTAACGTCACATTTTCCTTAGTTACGATGACGATGCTACAAAAATGAATTCAAGTGGAAAAGAAGAGTGAGTTGGGCTGACAATTCACTGTTTGTTTGTATGGTGTTTTTACGTTGCATGGAACCACTGGCTATTCAGAAACGGGACCAACGGCTTTACGTGATTTCCGAACCACGTCGAGAGTGAACTTCTATCACCAGAAATACACATATCTGACCCTTAAGTGGAATGCCAGAGAATCGAACTCAAGGCCACCGAGGTTGCAGGCCAAGATCATACCGATCATGCCACTGAGGCGCTCTTTGACAGTTCATGAACCGAACGTACATCAAGGCAGGGACTGTCTGACGTACGATTCAAGCTGGGCTTTTAATACCCATTTGAAATTATGAATTAATGAGTGATGACGGTAGATGTGATCCCCACAGAAACCCTCCAGCTTCCATAGTTCGTAGTATCAGTAAAAAGGAGTGTCTTCGGCGCAATCGATTTTTCTGTACAGCGTATAAACAAAGCCAACTAAAATTGATCTATCTTTCAGTGGTGTCGGTATAATGTTCCATGAACAGCAGCCCATGAAACTTTAACTACAGCCCGCAGGTGGCCTGTCCTTTAGCATTGACAGACGACGAATATGGCTAATTTTAACCTTAAATAAAATAAAAACTACTGAGGCTACAGGGCTGCAATTTGGTGTGAATGATTATGTGAGGGTGGAAGATCAACATATCTATTTGCATCCCTCTAGCCTCAGTAGGTTTTAAGATCTCAGGGCGGACAGAAAAATAGCCATCTCAATAGTTCCCTTTTACAGAAAATTAAAAATAGCCATCTCAATAGTTTTCTTTTACAGAAAATGAAAAATAGCCATCAATAGTTTTCTTTTACAGAAAATGAAAAATAGCCATCAATAGTTTTCTTTTACAGAAAATGAAAAATAGCCATCTCAATAGTTTTCTTTTACAGAAAATGAAAAATAGCCATCTCAATAGTTTTCTTTTGCAGAAAATGAAAAATGGTGAATATGATCAATAGATTCAATATATATAACATAAGTTTACGCTTTATTATTACAGAGAGAGAGAGAGAGCCTACTTGTCACTTTTTACTTGATAAGGTATATATTTGTAATAGCCACAATGCCCTTTCAGCTTCTCGAATTCTTCGCACTTTTTGGATAGCATAGGAACTACGTAGAATTGCTTTCAACTGTAACATTATCGGGTCTTCGTTACTCAACCGACTGATGTTTTTCGTAAAGCCCGACACTGGGAGTGTGTTAAATCAAGTTGCTACTGTGCTGATCATTTTCTTTTCGACCAACTTTATTCACAGCTGTAATAATAAAACGTAAACTTATGTTATATATATTGAATCCATTGATCATATTCACCATTTATAGTTTTCTGCAAACGAAAACTTGATATGGCTATTTTTAATTCTCTGTAAAAGAAAAACAAGAGATGGCTATATATATTATATATATATATATATATATATATATATATATATATATAGTATATATATATATATATATATGTGTGTGTGTGTGTGTTGTGTATGTATGTATGTATTTATGTATGTTTGTATGCAATATGAATATAATGTGTGTGCGGACTTGACACTGAACTTGACTTAAACACTGATCTAAAAAGAATCTATATAAAAGTTGACCACATTTAAGGTAGTGTCACCGCAAAAAATGATCACAAGATCACAGCAGTTAAAGTACACAAGTCTGCGCAGCCGAGGTCCTTTAAGTTGAAGCGTTACTGTTACCGTTTGAAAATTGGGAACACGAGTGTGTTAAAGCTAA
>NC_087213.1:15128270-15130770 GCF_015104395.2 Macrobrachium nipponense | reverse complement strand
TCTGCTTTGTAACTATAAAAACCAATGTTAATCACTGGTTTAGGTTTAATTTGTTGAGAAGTTCTGTGGATAAAATTCTGTGAGGCTACCCAAGGAAGTCTATGAAAGGCTTAATAGATGGACACGGTTTGATGACCATTAACTGGCCATTAACACAGTACAATATAACTAAATATAATAAGTGTGAGAAGTCCAATGTCACGCCAAAACAAATTTAGGCAATAAGGACGAAAGTTACACAGAAAAAGAAATCACTAAGGCCTCTATATCCAAGGTCTAGACCTTTCAGATATCAGCCTTTGGTTATCACGAACCTCCCAATAAGACGCAGAAGAAGACGATTAGAGGATTAATGAGATGGTCAGGGAGGCAACGCCAAAAAAAAAGAAAAAAAAAATAATGTCGTCATGAGGACATCGGAGTCAAATGAACAGCAATTCCGGCACATTAAAGAGAAGATTATTGACCGAGAAAGAATTAAAAGTGGAGGAGGGAAATGAGCCCGAGGGGGAGCCACAACCAGACTCGGGAGCCGTGAGTGACGAGACTCCAGACTTCGTCATTAAAGAGCAAAAATGGGACTTTGTCATGCAAGCTCATTTGTGGCGCGACACTTAGGACGTTTGAACGTCGTAAACAAAGGAGAGAAGACGCTGTTCCCCCACATACACACACATACACACACACACACAAAGGATTGGTCTAAAGTTTGAACGATAGGAGAGCAATTTTGAATTTACATGATTTCAAGCGGCGAAAGTTCTTTTGTATGAATGCATTTATGTATGTGCGCATACATATGGATGCATGAACGTATTAATGTGTATGATATATATATATATATATATGTGTATGATATATATAGATATATATATATATATAATATATATATATATATATATATATATAGATATGTATGATATATATATAATATATATATATATATATATATATATATATAGTAATATAGTATATATATACATATAAATATATATATATATATATATATATATATATATATATATATATAGTATATAGTATATATATATATATATATATATATATATATATATATTATAGTATATATATAATATATATATATATATATATACTATATATATATATATATATATATATATATATATATATATATATATATATATATATATATATATATATATATATATATATATATATATATATATATATATATATATATATATATGGAATATGCCACGGGGTTCATCTTCTGAATAATAATAATAATAAAAATAATAATAATAATAATAATAATAATAATAATAATAATAATAACAACAACTTACATATACATAAAAACATCATATAAATAGCAAATTAATCACCCTTATTATCATTATAAAATACAACGAAAACACTAATTAATTGATCCCTGCCAGTGGGGGAGGGCGGCTTCTGATAATTCCGGCGGAAGGTCCCACAGGGCCTGGAATGTCAGAGCCAGTGACCAACACGTCAACATGTGGAAAAAGAGAGCCGCCATCATGGCTCGATGAGCATCGGGAATCCAGATTCCAAAGAGGGTAGATCGTCGGAATTCTCTAATCCCTCTCCCTGGAACCCCAACCCGACCTCCCCCTCCAACCCACGAACCCTCCCCCCTATTCCACCCGTCTTCCGATGAAAGGGTCTGTTTTACGACTACTCACTTTCCCAACCAAACATGCATGAATGAATGCGAATGTGAGGAATAGGAATATCACTGTATAGGTTGTTAGCATATGCGTAGTTGCATAGCAGGTATGCGAGCAGGAGAGTCTGAGTGTGCATAATCGCGCGCGGGCACACACACACACAATATATATTTTTTACTTATAATTATATAATATATATTATATATTATATTATAATATATAATATATATATATATAATTATAAGATTAAATATATATTTATTATATATATATACATTTATATTAACATATTACCATAATATATATAATACATATATATATACATATGCATAATATATATTAATCGTATATAATTATTAGCTATTTATATATTCTATATAATATATATAGATATATATATTATATTATACGTTTATATATTTTATTTTGTTTTTATTTTTTTTTTTTTTTTTATTATATTATTTTTTCTTTTCTTTTAACATTTAAAATTTTTTTTAAAAAATTTTTTTTTAATTTTTTAAATCTTTAATATTTATTCATTTTTTTTTTATTTTTTTTTTTTTTTAAAAAATTATTTTTTGTTTATTAAATTTTATTTATTTTTTTATTATTTTTTTAATATTTTTGTTAAATTTTTAATTTAATTATAATATATTTTTTTTTTTTTTTTTTTATTTTTAATCTTTATATTTAAATTTCGTTACCTTATATTCAACATTCTTCCGCGTTACGCTTTATTATATAAATAATTAATATATTATATAGTTAATTAATAATATCTATTATATATTATATTAATTTATTATAATTTATAAGATATTTTATAA
>NC_087213.1:15105770-15120770 GCF_015104395.2 Macrobrachium nipponense | reverse complement strand
AATCCGAGTAAGTAATCACTTGGGATCCTGTCGAGTACAGGAAGTTGTGAAAACTCCGAGTAAGTAATCACTTGGATCCTGTCGATCCGGAGTTGTGAAAACTCCGTTAGTAAGTATCGCTTGGAACCTGTTCGAGTCCAGGAAGTTTTGTGAACTCCGAGTAATAATCGCTTGGGGATCCTGTCGAGTCCAGGAAGTTGTGAAAAACTCCGAGTAAGTAATCGCTTTGGGATCCTGTCGAGTCCAGGAAGTTGTGAAAACTTCCGAGTAAGTAACTTTGGGATCCTGTTCCGGCGTAACGGGGAGTTGTGAAAACTCCAAGTAGTAATCACTTGGGATCCTGTCGGAGTCCAGGAAGTTGTGAAACTCCGAGTAATGTAAATCGCTTGGGGATCCTGTCGATCCAGGAAGTTGTGATAAATCCGAGTAAGTAATCACTTGGGATCCTGTCGAGTACAGGAAGTTGTGAAAACTCCGAGTAAGTAATCACTTGGGATCCTGTCGAGTCCAGGAAGTTGTGAAAACTCCGAGTAAGTAATCGCTTGGGATCCTGTCGAGTCCGAAAGTTGTGAAAACTCCGAGTAAGTAATCGCTTGGATCCTGTCGAGTCCGGAAGTTGTGGGAAAACTCCGAGTAAGTAATCGCTTGGGGATCCTGTCGAGTCCAGGAAAGTGTGAAAACTCCGCGTAAGTAATCGCTTGGGATCCTGTCGAGTCCAGAAGTTGTGAAAACCCTCCGTAAGTAATCACGTTGGGATCCTGTCGAGTCCAAGGGATTTGTGAAAACTCCGAGTAAGTAATCGCTTGGGATCCTGTCGAGTCCAGGAAGTTGTGAAAACTCCGAGTAAGTAATCACTTGGGATCCTGTCGAGTCAGAAGTTGTGAAACTCCGAGTTAAGTAATCGCTTGGGATCCTGTCGATTCCAGGAAGTTTTGTGATAAATCCGAGTAAATAATCCGCTTGGTGATCCTGTCGAGTCCAGGAAAGTTGTTGAAAACCCGAGTAAGTAATCACTGGTATTCCTGTCGATTCCAGGAAGTTTTGTGAAAACTCCGAGTAAGTAATCGCTTGGGATCCTGTCGAGTCCAGGAAGTTGTGATAAATCCGAGTAAGTAATCACTTGGGGATCCTGTCGAGTACAGGAAGTTGTTGAAAACTCCGAGTAGTAATTCTGTGGGATCCTGTCGCGTCCGGAAGTTTGTGAAACTCCGATAAAGTAATCACTTGGGATCCTGTTCGAGTCCAGGAAGTTGTGAAAACTCCGAGTAAGTAATCATTGGGATCCTGTCGAGTAAGGAGTTTGAAAACTCCAAGTAAAGTAAATTCACTTGGGATCCTGTCCGATCCCGGAAGTTGTGAAAACTCCGAGTAATAATCGCTTGGGTCCCTGTCGGTCCCAGGAAGTTGTATAAATCCGAGTAAGTAATCACTTGGGATCCTGTCGTACAGGAAGTTGTGAAAACAACTCCGAGTAAGTAATCACTTGGGATCCTGTCCGAGTCCGGAAGGGTTGTGATAATCCGAGTAAAGTAAATCACTTGGGATCCTGTCGAGTCCAGGAAGTTGTGAAAATCCATAAGTAATCGCTTGGGATCCTGTCGTCCGGAAGTTGTGATAAATCGAGTAAGTAATCGCTTGGGATCCAGTCGAGTCCAGAAGTTGTGAAAACTCCGAGTAAGTAATCTTGGGGGAATCCGTCCGTCCCAGGAAGTGTGAAACCAAACGAGTAAGTAATCGCTTGGGATCCTGCGAGTCCCAGGAAGTTGTGATAAATCCGAGTAAGTAATCACTTGGGATCCTGTCGAGTACAGGAAGTTGTGAAAACTCCGATAAGGTAATCACTTGGATCCTGTCGAGTCCAAATTGTGAAAACTCCAAGTAAGTAATCACTTGGGAATCCTGTCGAGTCAGGAAGTTGTGGAAAACTCCAAGTAAGTAATCACTTTGGGATCCTGTTCGATCCAGGAATTGTAAAACCTCCGAGTAAGTATCGCTTGGGATTCCTGTCCGAGTCCAGAAGTTGTGATAATCCGATAAGTAATCACTTGGATCCTGTCGAGTCAGGAAGTTGTGAAAAACTTCCGAGTAAGTAAATCACTTGGGATCCTGTCGAGTCCAGGAAAGTTGTTTAAATCCGAGAAGTAATCCTTGATCCTGTCCCGAGTCCGGAGTTGGGAAACCCGATTAAGGGTTATCTCTTGGGATCCTTTCGAGTCCCAGGAAGTTGTGAAACCTCCGAGTAATAAGTAATCGCTTGGGATCCTGTCGAGGTCCAGGAAAGTTGTATAAATCCGAGTAAGTAATACGTTTGGGATCCTGTCGAGTCCAGAAGTTTTGAAACTCCGCGTAAGTATCCTTGGGATCCGTCAGTCCCAGAAGTTGTGAAAACTCTCCGTAGTATCGCTTGGGGATCCTGTCGAGTCCAGAAAGTTGTATAAATCCGAGTAAGTAATCACTTGGGATCCTGGTCGACTACAGAAGTTGTGAAAACTCCGAGTAAGTAATCACTTGGGATCCTGTCGGAGTCCAGGAATTTTGTGAAAACTCCGTAAGTAATCTTGGGGGATCCTGTTCCGAGTCCAAGAAGTTGTGAAAACTCCGAGGTAAGTAATCCGCTTGGGGATCCCTGTCTAATTCAGGAAGTTGTGAAACTCCGATTAAAGTATCACTTGGAAATCCTGTCGAGTACAGGAAGTTGTGAAACTCCAAATAAGTAATCACTTGGGATCCTGTCGAGTCCAGGAATTTTGAAACTCCGATAAGTTAATCGCTTGGGATCTCGACTACAGGAAGTTGTGAAAACTCCGAGTAAGTAATCACTTGGGATCCTGTCGAGTCCAGGAAGTTGTGAAAACTCCGAGTAAGTAATCACTTGGGATCCTGTCGAGTCCAGGAAGTTGTGAAAACTCCGAGTAAGTAAATCCTTGGTCCTGTCGATTCCCATGAAGTTGATAAATCCGAGTAAGTAATCACTTTGGGATCCTGTCGAGTCCCCCCCCAGGGAAGTTTTTAAAACTCCGAGTAAGTAAGCGCTGGGATCCTGTCGAGTCCATGAAGTTTTGTGGATAAATCCGAGTAAGTATCACTTGGGATGCCTGTCGAGTACAGGAAGTTTTGAAAAACCTCCCGAGTAAGTAATCTACTTGGGGATCCTGTCGAGTACAGGAAGTTGTGAAAACTCCGAGTAAGTAATCACTTTGGATCCTGTCGAGTACAGGAATTGTGAAACTCCGAGTAAAGTAATCACTTGGGATCCTGTCGGTCCAGGAAGTTTGTGATAAATTCCGAGTAAGTAATCACTTGGGATCCTTTCGAGTCCAGGAAGTTGTGAAAACTCCGAGTAAGTAATCACTTGGGATCCTTTCGAGTCCAGGAAGTTGTGAAAACCCAGTAATAATCACTTGGGATCCTTTGTCCGGAAGTCATCACTTGGGATCCTGTCGAGTCCAGGAAGTTGTGAAAACTCCGAGTAAGTAATCACTTGGGATCCTGTCGGGTCCAGGAAGTTGTGAAAACTCCGAGTAAGTAATCACTTGGGATCCTGTCGGGTCCAGGAAGTTGTGAAAAATCCGAGTAAGTTATCACTTTGGATTCTGTCGAGTCCAGGAAGTTGTGAAAAATACGAAGAGTTCGCTGTCAACTCCAAAAGTGGTAAGAAATGAGGGGGTATGAAAAATAGGGGCTCTGACCGCCCCATAGAAACGGCCCTCGAACTTCGGATTTTGCCTAAAACCTTCCTCGAAGGGAGGGGAGTCTATGGTAAAAATTTGGTAGCCCTAGGTTTCATAGTTTGGGCGTGCATAACGAACAGACAGACAAGACACCTCTAGTGGAAAACTAAGATGGCCTTTCTTGTACCAGATAATTAACTTGTACCAGGTAATTATATTCTTCTAAATAATTATAATGTACTAGATAATTGCCTCATAACAGATCTTGTACCAAGTAATTCTTGTACCAGATAATTATATTCTTCTAGATAATTATTATGTACTAGATAATTGCCTCATATCAGATCTTGTACCAGGTAATTATCTTGTCCCATTTAATTATCTTGTACAAGATAATTATCTTTAGATAATTATATCGTAATAGGTAATTGCCTCATAACAAATCTTGTACCAGTTAATTTTCTTGTACCAGATAATTATTTTAGACAGTTAATTATCTTGTACTAGATAATTATCTTGTTTTAGATAATTATATTGTGCTAGATAATTGCCTGGTAACAGATCTTGTACCAGATAATTATTTTGTACGAGGTAATTATATTGTAATAGGTAATTGCCTCATAACAGATCTTGTACCAGTTAATTTTCTTGTACCAGATAATTATTTTAGAAAGTTAATTATCTTGTACTAGATAATTATCTTGTTTTAGATAATTATATTGTGCTAGATAATTGCCTGGTAACAGATCTTGTACCAGATAATTATTTTGTACGAGGTAATTACCTTGTACTAAATAACTGACTTGTACCAGATAATTATGTTGTCCCAGATAATTATATTGTACTACATAATTACCTCGTAACAGATCTTGTACCAGGTAGTAATCTTGTTACAGATAATTATTTTGAGATAATTATTTTGATCCAGATAATTATCTGGTACCAGATCATCATTTTGTATCAGATAATTATCTTGTACCAGATAATTACAACGCTGACTGCAAATGAGACCAAAAGGAAATAATGACAAGACCGTTTATTCAGTCGGAAAGTAATCGACAAATCTTGTTTTAATTTGTCTGCTCACCTTCATAACAAATCCGGGTGAAAAACGGATGATATCGTTCATCTGGCAGCAATTCTACAAACCGCTCCTCGCAGTGGAGATTTGCACTAAATCTTTAGGCTTAACTCGGCTCTGAACACTGCAGAAAGCGAGACGATCATTCATCTCTCGCTGCGTAATCTAAATAATAAGCGTAATTTTAGGTGCCATGAATTCGCAGTAGAAGGATTTCGTATTTCATATCTGCTCTCTTACCCAGAGGCCCAGCAGTCCGATTCAAAGTAGCTTTTGTAATAAATGGCTTCCTGAGAAGGAATGTTGAAGACGTCGTGTACTGTATACCCGGCTGAAATGCTCGCGATAAAAAGATCAATACACGCTTTTTTTTTTCCCTAATTTATGGTGGATATGTTCAGGAATTTTTGGAGTAAAAAATAAATAGTTTCTACTTAGCAGGAAAGAATTGTAAACTGATGAGTTGTATATATATATATGTGTGTGTGTATATAATATATATATATATATATATATATATATATATATATATATATATATATATATATATATATATATATATATATAGATATATATATATATATATATATATATATATATATATATATATATATATATATATATATATATATATATATATATATATATATATATATATATATATATATATATATAATATATATATATATATATATATATATATATATATATATATATATATATATATATATATATATATATATCATCCGTCAGATTTTAATCTCAATTGGGTCACTGGTGAGTCGGGAGGCTGGGGAAAACTCGCTGGTATGCAAGGCAATTAGCCTGCCCAGGTAAAGCCTTAGCTACAGCGGCACTTAGGTTCCAGCTTCATTTATGATTTCTGTGCCCTGGTTCTCAGCGGTCTTGTCTTTCATTTGACAGGCCCAATTGGGTTCGATCCTGATTTGAGTCAGAAATTTATCTCTCTCTCTCTCTCCCTCTCTTTATATATATATATATATATATATATATATATATATATATATATATATATATATATATATATATATTGTGCACATTTTTCAACGTTCACCACAGACAAGCCACAAAAAATAATATATGTGACGTGAAGTCCACGTACCCTGGCAAGTCGCTTTTGGGATAAAACTTTATTCACTAAGTCATTAATCCCTTGAATGTCTCTGCAGCACAGAGGAGGAGCTTCTTCCTCGCAAACATCCCTGCAAGGGCTGCATCAAAGGGCGCATCCTGCAGGAAAAGAAAATAAAATTATGACGCTCAACTCGAAAACTTTTCTTGCAAGCGAATAAAGCAACCTGGGCAAACAGACCATTTTTTTAGTGAGAGAGAGAAAGAGAGAGCGTGTGTGTTCCGCTACATACATATCCGTTTTTTCACAAAAGGCAATTGTAGGAAATGACTATAAACATCACCTGTCCTATCCAAACAATTTCACAGATTGAGAGACAGAGAGTCAGGATGTTCATAAATAAATTCTTCACCAGTCCACTGAGAGAGAGAGAGAGAGAGAGAGAGAGAGAGAGAGAGAGAGAGAGAGAGAGAGAGAGAGAGAGAGAGAGCAAATAAATTATTTACGAACGATAACTGAAGGAAATAACTGCGAGTTTTACCTATCCTATACAAAGACACGAGTGATATATATATATATATATATATATATATATATATATATATATATATATATATATGTTTGTATATAAATTTTCTTTTTTTTCGGTATCCCCTAATCTTCCAGGAACAGTCCTCTGTTATCTTTCTTTTGGTGAAGGATTTTTCTGGGAATGAACAAACAATTTTGATGCCATTCGGCTTAAACGGGAAATTCTATTTTAATTTTTATTTCATATTTATTTTCTGGAGGATGATGTGCTCCAAGTTCCCTGAATATCATCAACTTACTCTCAAGGTCTCCAGAATACTACGGAACGCTCCAGTGCTTTATTCTATAGATATTGCTGTCCCTTAGATCTATAATCACGGTCTTCGCGTGGCAGAATTTTGTAAAGATTTTCTAGTGAGAAGGGAAGTTCTCTCTCTCTCTCTCTCTCTCTCTCTCTCAGAATTTCGTTGAGATTTTCTAATGAAAACGGGAAAGTTCAGTAGCTTTCTCTCTCTCAGAATTTAGTCTTGAGTTACTAATGAACAACTGCAGTTCGATTGCTCTCTCTCTCTCTCTCTCTCTCTCTCTCTCTCTCTCTCTCTCTCTCTCTCTCACTGTCTTTCACTTGCGATTCGAGTTTTCAACGACAGAAAAGTCCAATCTACATTGACCTTCATAGAAGGGATTTAAAATCAGATATCCGTAGATCTGCTAAAAAGTTTTTTATAAACTCTCTCTCTCTCTCTCTCTCTCTCTTTGAACAAGCAGTTCGATTGACAAACCATTACTTAAGATTTTCTACCGAGATGAAAAGGGCGAGAGACGTTTCTATGTCTCTCTCTATCAAGGAATCTCTCACTCTTTGCCTGAATTATTTTTAGTAACTGCGTTTGCATGTCGCACGCAAGCACGCGATGTCATTCCTCAGGAATGAAGGAAGTTTCATAAATAGGTATATCCGTTCTCCTTTGTATAGGATGAGCCGGGTCATTAGCTGATCATTTCTCACTATTTTTCTTTTATTTGTTTAAAGTGTGTTCCCTTGCTTTCTAAGGGAGGATAGGACTGTCATACTTTTGCCGAAATGCTGCACCTTTCTGTAAAGAAAATCACTGCATCTGTCTCATATAAAGAAAAAAAAAGGTGAGCCATAGAAGCTGAATCGCATTCTCTCTTTCCTTACCGAAGCAATAGTGTCTGACCGTCTGCTTCCTGTCTCTTGGTGAAATGGCTAAATTCTCTCTCTCTCTCTCTCTCTCTCTCTCTCTCTCTCTCTCTCTCTCGAAGAGAGGAAAAACGTTGAATCTATCCAAAACATTAAAGAATACATCGATCATCTATCAGAAAGAGGATACCATTACCCCAGTTTCTTGCTCCAGAAAAAAAAAAAAAACGAAATCCATTTCAGTTCTCGATAACAAAACCAACACCGAAAGGTTTTCTTACACTGTGGTTTGGTTTCCCCTTATAGGGTTAATCTATGCTGACAAATAGAAATCATAAAAGGAATCTTTCAGAATAAAAGACGGTTTCTAAAGGTATGGTGGATTCAACAATGCATCAAGAATCCCTGAAACTTGAAGAAGGCCCGGACGGGATTATGTAAGCGGCCGTGACTCAAAATTGAGGACGAGAGAGTATGGGGAGAGAGAGAGAGGGAGGAGATGTGACGAGTGGAGGAGAGAGATGAGAGGAAGAGAGGAGAAGGACGGAGAGATGAGGAGGAGAGGAGAGAGAGAGAGCGAGAGGGTTGGGAGCTGAGGGCGGAGCGCGAGACGAGAGCGAAGGGAGACCGGAGGGGAGAGAGGGAGACGAGAGATGAGGAGAGATGAGGAGAGGAAGAGGAGAGGGAGAGGGAGAGGGGGAGGAGAGGAGGGGGAGGGAGAGGGGAAGAGACGGGAGAGGGAGAGAGAGAGAGGACAGATGGAGAGATAGAGTTAGAGGGAAAGGGAGTGGAGAGGGGGAGCGAGGAGAGATAGAAGGATATGAGAGGAGATGAGAGAGAGTGAGAGGGAGGAGGAGGAGAGGAGGATCGAGAGAGCGAGAGGGAGAGATGAGAGGGGGGAGAGAGAGGAGAGGATAGAGAGAGAGAGAGAGCAGGAGAGAGAGAGATAGAGAGAGAGAGAGAGAGGAGAGATAAAGCGAGAGAGAGATTACTCCTATTTTTAAGAGAACCAATATACCACTGGCCTTGGAGAGTTCCCATACAAAAGTTCCATATAAAAAAAAGTCAGGACAGTGAAATTTCAGAGGTATTGCAGCATACAATCTCTCTCTCTCTCTCTCTCTCTCTCTCTCTCTCTCTCTCTTTCCGGACAAGGAAAATGTAGAGATTGACTTGCTCGCCATTAGGCTTAGTTTTTATTGGCAAGATTACATCTCATGCTTCGTTAGCTGCCAATGAAAAATCTCAAGACAGACACAACAATCATTCCAGGAACCTTTGCTTATCTATGAGTTATGGGAACTTGTCTTTTTAATACAGGGCCATAGAATTAACTTCTTTGATGTGAGATTGCTGTCCATAAAATCACCTTCCACTGAGATTCTATCAAATAAAAGTAAGGTTTAGTTGACTTGCTACCTCCTGGAAACCATTAAAAGATAAAAAGGCGGCTCTGGTCAGAGCAATGGGGTGTGAAGCGGTAAAATCGAAGAGTTCACAAAACACCTTAACTATATTTTCTATTTTTCCACCAATTTCTTCCTTCTAGTGTAATCTTGCTTTCTGACCCATTAAATTGATGAGAATCATTACGGCTTGTCAGCTTAATGGATGATCAAATTTCGGGAAACTGAAAGTAAAAAGGTTTTAAAGATGTAAAAGGAAGAAAACATCTGTGAAACAATTATTAGAAGAGAGTGAAAAATAAGATGGAAGAAAGAGAATATGAGGTAAAGTAAAAGGAATAAAAGGAGTTGCGTCTTTATTTTGCTAATTTCGAGTTACATTTTTAAAATTTGCCAAAGGTTTTCGTTCCGTTCTTGAGATCAGTGTACACCTACATATATGATGCGTAAATCCTCCTCCTTGATCGTTAAAATGTAATTAGTGCAGTTTTCATAGAAATTTTAGTAAATTACAAGTTATCTCTGGCGGTGAAAATAGATGTCTATTTCATTGGATTTTTTTTGTCAGTGATGACTTTGTTACGGATTTTCCCGCGTGCATCTGAGTATGGGAATTTTTTCGCATGGCATGACAACATCACCGCATTGATTCCACACACAACACACACACACACACACACACAAACACATTCTCTGGAGCCGTTTACTGGGAAATCCAGTCGCTGTTGAAAACACTTATGCTCCTCGGTTTATCTCTTTACAATTTTCTTCGTTTAGAACGTGCTTTGAGGCCTTAGGTTAGTCGATAACTCTACTGTCTATATTTTATCTGATCAATTTATTTTCAACAGTCACTCTCAATACGTATCTCCATACCAATTTATATATATATATATATATATATATATATATATATATATATATATATATATATATATATATATATATATATATATATATATATATATATATATATATATATTCATTTTTTTTACCGAGATCCAAATCTCTGTACTTCTTAAAAGGGGTCTGGTAGCAATGAACCAGAGCAGCAAGCACTGGAATAACATCCATTTTCTCTCTCTCTCTCTCTCTCTCTCTCTCTCTCTCGATCGATCGATCGATCGATCGATTAAGGTGTTTCAGTATGTCAGTCAAGTCATCGGTCAATTAAAGAAGAATTAACCCTAGACATACATCTGTCAAATAATGACCTCAAAATTCTAAGAAATATTAACTGAACGTTTTCCAATTAATCACCACTAATATGACCACTGAACTCATTTCTAACTAAAACTTGCGAAGGAAACTTCATAAGATCGCTAAATCATAAATCACTATCATAACCCCGTAAAGATTCAATTCTCCAATAACATAAAAAAAAAAAAAAACTCGCCAACCCAAAACTAGCAAAAAGAGAAATCACAAAAACTCTACGGACTACTGTTATCACATTTTAAACTCACATTACTCACAACTATAAGAAAATAATGAGCCCGGAGAGAGAAAAAAGAAAAAAAAAGAAAAAATAACAGAACCAGACCCAAATTATCACTAAAAATGTTCTCTCAAGCTCTGACATTCAGTAACCCACAAAATCAGTAAGAACCCTTTTACTGCTTATATAATTAACCTCCATGAAATATAATGCCAAACACCCATTCTATCTAACTCACATACCCCAACAAATTATATCTCCTGTCTAAAATAGAAATGTTATGTAAGCTTAACCCCAATTACGACATCTCTCGTAGGAAAAGAAAAAAAAGAAAAAAAAGATAATAACAACAATAATAAGTGAACTTTCCCCATCACAAAGCGCACATAAGAGAGGAAAAACATATATATATTATATATATATATATATATATATAATATATATATATATATATATATAATCTAATGTTTTCTCTCATAAATGCGGTATGTACCATCATGAAATTTGCTATCGCAACAAATCTCATCGACCAGAAATGACCAGAAACCAACCCCTTACATGATACATCTCCGTGGAAGCTAAAATCAACACCTCCGAAAATAGTGGAAATCTCCGAGTAATCAATTCAAGGAAAAAAGTCAGCAACCGGACTCATCACAACATTATCAGCAAAAATCCACCTGTGAACACCTCATGTGCTTCGAACTGCAGTACAGATTTGTCTAGTCAGACTTGCAACCTCAGATCAAATTATTCTCCAAATATTTTATACTAACACCACATAACCACATTTCACAAACTTATCTCCAGGATATCACCAAGGTGCCCAAAAATTGTCTTTAAAAGACACAACTCCCCCATGACATTACCCCAATTATATAAAACCACAATGCAGTAGTGTCACCTGCCCCTTAAAAGCCACCACACCAAAGGAACCACAATATCCCCTCTCTTCGGCTTGTAAAACCATAGAAATTCAGCTCCAAAGATCATAACCACAACAAAAATTCACCACCAAAGATTAATGCCACAAAAAAAAAACTCAGCCCTCCCAAAAAAAACATCTTCAGTAATAATATAAAAACCCCACTTACATATCACCATATTAATAATAATAGTAATACCACTCGGGTAATAAACATATTCCCCTCCATTTCACTAATAACCACATATCACCATATTCCCCTCTCCATTTCACCAATAACTACATGTGAAATAAAAACCAAGTATCCAAAAAATATAATTACACTCCAAGCAGGATAATCAAAAAAGAAACTCCATCCCCGAAAAATACACTCAAAGCATCTAGCTGATACACTCGGAAATTTTGCCATATATCTCCTATCACAAAGATTTCCATTTGCACAAAAATAACTGCAAAAATAATTGAACTAAACAGCTCTTACCACCATAGGCCTAAACTCTGGAGTATCTCCAACAAAACAAAATATCACATGGCCAATTCTCTAGTAAAAGAACCTCGAAAAGCATCTCTAAGGAGCTCAATGTTATAGTCAAAAACTGTAAACTCTCTGTTTAGCCTAAATGCTGAGAAGGGCAAAAGCTTGGCAAAAAAATGCCAAAGAAATTCTAGAAAAAAATCCTCAGTGTGCCGTAACTCATTGCAACAAAACTACAAATCCAAAGAGTCTAAGCAAAGACTTCCCCATATTCACTACGGCCACCAGAAACTTAATCAAATTTCCTATCTCTGGCAAAGTTGCCAAAAATACAACAAAGGTATTGAGCAAGAGGCCAACAATTTCCGGAACACAAATATCCTGAAAAAAAAATGTAATGCCATTATGTAAACATTCAAAAATGCAAAAATTCTCCCCTAAATCTCTCTGCAGCATCAAATGGCTGAAATTACAAACACATTCTCGAAAAATGATTCCAAGTCACGAACTAAGATATTAAAAAATCTACACAAACTGTTAGGAGAGAAAAATTCAAATTCGCCCATGATAAAAAATAAAAAAACATACGTCAGCGATGGCTAACGTCCAAAAGGGGAAAAGAAATACCAACGGCACTGTTGACTGTTCCCGTGACACCTGTAACATCTGTGACTCACGTAGACTTCAAGCAATTATCTACTGAACCCATAAAAAAAGAAAAGTCTAGGGCTATCACAGAAAACCAAAGAAACACCCAGGCAAAAGAAGACTGGTGGGTTCTAAATTTGACTTTTACCATAGTCTTTGAAATGGGCATTAACACAATATCTTCCGATAAAACCCCTCTACATTTGTGGTTAGTACCTCCCATATTCACAAACATCACCACCCTTAATTCTCAGTACACCAACCCCATGCTAGTTTCAAAAATAACACCAATATTAGTACTCGCCAGTATCACCAATATTACCAATATCACCACCCATAAATCATTGGCATATTCACCGAAGTTATTACCACCATGAACTCCAATAGAATCCCTTAAATATCTCCCGTAATAATTCCGTATCACCAGTATGAGCTTTTATATTACCACTCCCTAGAACTCAGTATCATCACCATAATTGTTATCACCGAACACATCACCATTAACATCACCAATAGCAAATAATCTCCATATCCCCAGTTCTAAACACGTCCTCTACCATTGCGTAAAGGGATTCTCCAAAGCGCAAGGAAAACTTGCAC
Source organism: Macrobrachium nipponense (assembly GCF_015104395.2). Taxonomy (NCBI): domain Eukaryota; kingdom Metazoa; phylum Arthropoda; class Malacostraca; order Decapoda; family Palaemonidae; genus Macrobrachium; species Macrobrachium nipponense. Next base: position 15,107,737 of record NC_087213.1, on the reverse strand, counting down.
CATATTCAATTCATATTTATTTTCTCTTTACTCAAAAGAAAGAACAAAAGTCGTTCTTAGAGAAACTCTACAGGCATATCACATTATCTCCCAGTGGCTATCAGCTGATTTCCTCACGGCATTGAACTCTTGTTTTCAAGGCCAAAATCACCCCCTCAACCCCGGCACAAAGAAAAAACTACACCCTCCCTTAGGCACTACCCCATGGATGCTCAGCAAAAAAATTGCACTAAGAGCGTATGCATGAGAGGTACTGTCTCCAAGAGCCAAAAAAATGCAATCTAAGCACCCCGAGAACTGAGTTGCATGTATGAAACCTTTATATGCATACGTATGTATTGAAAAAAGAAAAAAGAAAAAAAAAATGCATCGTCTTTAAACATGTGCTAAGAAACTGATCACTTTCTGCTCCTATGGGGAAAAAAATATGGTAATCTGAACTGCCTCTTTAACTCCAAAAATGATTCACACACAAAGTCAGAAAAAAAACCACAAGTGCCTAAAAAAAAATGTAACACTCACACCGTCAATGAAAGAACACCATATCGCTGACTTGTGTATGTAAAAACATGCCAATACACACATACTTGCGTGAGTAAAAACGACCCAATACTCGAACAGCAAGCACTTAGTAAACACACACATTCACAGATATCAACTGAGCGAGACATCCTTGAAGGCGTCTCACAGCGGACGAAAATGCTTATTTAATTGAATTTCTCCATCCCAGTACCATAACGACGGCTCAAAAATTCCTATCATCTGTCACCTAGCATATGAAATCTTAGCCCATTTCCACAACCAATCTCTCAAAACAGCTTCTTTAAGCTGCCATTAATCTCACAAAAGGCATAACAATGGTCCCTACACCGCTGCCACCAACTTTTACCGAGACCCTAATCTCGGTACTTCTTAAGAGGGCCGGCCGGCTAATGCCATTTTTTTAAGACAGGACTTTGATATTCATACCACTTAATAAGGTGACTTGGAACATCTCCAAACCGCATATGATTTTTGCCTCTGACCTTCGGTTTTGTGACGGCAGGGCGATTTATCCCGAAAATAACCATTTTTCAAATTCTATCTCCTCCCTTGATATTTAATATTAAGACCTAGGATTACTACCATATATAGACCTGATGTAGACCTCCAATCGAATGGGGAGTTTTTTTTCTAAAAGTAATTTTTTTTTTTTTGCTAAATATCAAATTTTTCAATATGGTAAAAAAAATAAACCCTATAAATCAGGAGAAAAAAATTTATAAAAAAAAGAACGAAACAAAAATTGGAAAAAAGAGCTCTATTTGATTGTTTTATAATGTCTTTCTGAGTTATATACCAAATTCCAATGTTATAGCTTTAAAACTAAGTGAGAAGATAGATTTTGAAGATCAATAAGTATAGTTTTGAGATACGGGCGTTCAAAGTTTTCCTTCATATTTCTATAAAGACAATGTTAATAAATAATGATTATTATGAATGCATATTTCTTTTTTGTGTATTAATAAACCAAAACTATTTTATTTACCATAATTTAATCATAAATGATGATCCCTTTGCTTATATATCGTAGCCTGGGGCACTGCTTGAGGCAAGATGGGGCACTCCTTCCTACGCAACTCTCTCTCTCCCCTTCACTAACTCGGCTTATTACAGCGAATTTTCTTCTTCTGTATGTTAGCGAAATGTTTTCCTTGTATTTTCCTCTTTGGCATGATGAAATTCTTGCTGAAACAAAGATAAACAAACGTAAATGCAAGAGAATGTCATAGGTAAAACTTGAAGGTGTACACTCTTTTTACAAAGACAATTTAATAAATCATGATTATTATGAATTTTATATTCCATTTTGGGTTTTGAAAAACCAAAACTATGTTATTTATCATAAATGAAGATCTCTTTGCTCAAAGATCGTAGCCTTGGGCACAGTGTGACGTGTGCTGTCAGGCAAGAAGGGGCCGTTACTA
>NC_087213.1:15093270-15100770 GCF_015104395.2 Macrobrachium nipponense | reverse complement strand
TTGATTGACTGATTGATGAAATTGAGGTCTTGAAGACCAAGCACCGAAACATATCAGGATATTCAGCGTTGTAATAATGAAGATGAAATATATAAATTAATACGATTAATAATAACTGAATGATAACATACTAGTAAAAATCTGTGTTCTGGTATGAACGTCAAAACTGAACAACGATTCGAGATAAAACAAATAAAAAGTAATTATCAAAATTTTATATATAAAATATATACTTAATATATGCAATAAATATGACTAAAATCTTGCTTGGGCTCATACTCCATTGCAATCTTCCATGCAGTCTTGAGTACTTTATATTATTCAATATTGCCTAGACATTAATATTTATTGTTCCTACTATACCTCTGATTTCTCCCAAGTATTTTTTAAAAGTAATGTGTTCCATATTTAAAGATGCCAATCACAATTTATAGTACATCACTTAATCCTAAACACAACAGCTAGTTTTGCCTGTATATTCCAGCACCAATTTCTTTGGCATTGTTGCTAAGAAACTTAAACTTCACATCCTACTGTCAAATAAGTCTTAATTCAAATAATCACACTCATCAGAATGAATATGATATTACTAAATGATTACGCCAATGGCCATAACACCTCCAAAAGCTTCTAAAGCGTGAATATTTTATTCTGAATGTGTCATAAACTGGCGATTTATTTACCTGGTACTGAAATTTATCAATATTCCTTGATGTCATCAAGCAGCACGAACATTAAAGGAATGCACGATAGAGGAATGAACTGGAGGCAAAACTACAGGTATGGATTAAAATGCATATCCATATTGTTTTCCTTATGACGGGGACGAGAAAGCATTTTATAAAGGTGAAACAATTTTAAGTGAGAAGGCATTATTAAAGTGAAACAAGTAAGAAAGCATTAATAAAGTGAAACTAGCGAGAAAGCATTATGTAACTTAGTTGTCATTAATTTCTAGCTATTATTTAAGTTTTTAGTTTTTTTTTATGTTAAATACTGAAGTGTTGTATTCTTTCTTTATTAGCTTTTTGTCTCCTCACCGGTGGTTATCTTGGTGTTTGAGGTTGGCTAACGACTGTTATATATTTTCAAGTTGTGTTGGTTACATGGCTGGGCTCCTTCATTATCCGAGGGATGGTGGTTTACTCTTGAAGAAGTTTGCCTCAGAAGAAGTTTGCCTCAGTGTGTTTCTGAGCCTCAAACCTTGAAGGGCGCGACTATTGCGGTTGGAACGATATTTATTCCTCGCCATATTGCTGAGCTACATTTTGCCGCTGTGTAGCCTATTGGATATCCTTACTCTGCAGCAAGGATATTCTTCAATTTGTGTACAGCCCTTGGTTCAGTAAAAGCCAAGGGGACCTCTCTGTCCCAAGGTAATAACAGTTATACCTATATTTATTTATTGAGATCGCGGCCTTTGATCATCTGATGACGTCATTAGTGGAGCTTGTGAAAGACTACCAACACCATAGTTATGGATCAATTTTCCCTGCCACCCAGATTAAGCCTCCAGACGTGGAGTTTGTTATTCTCTTCCAAGAGGAGACCTATAAAGTCGTTTGCGGAAGTTGATAGGGATATTTAGATTGTATTTGTTAGGATATTCTTACTTGCCTGCTCCTTTCTGGACCCTCTCCCCTTTTTGTATGTATGTGTTGATGACCTGTCTTTAATTGCGTAATTGTTTTCTTTTGCAGGAAGATAATAGTGAGTGTTTCTCATTAGTTACTGTATTATTGAGGCTCGGGTGTTATTTCTGACTGAAACTTTTGTATTAAAATTAAGTTTTTTTTTGTATTTTCTTTTTCCCCTTGAATTGACTTTGCACTCTTATTAAAGTTGGATACTATTCCACCTTTTGAGGACTTAGTATGGTGTTTTAGTGAATACTACTTGATAAAAGTTTCGTGTTTTGTATGGTGGTCAAACCAGCCATCACAATTATTAAAGTAAAACTAGTGAGAGAGCATTATTAAAGTGAAACAAGTGGGTAAGCATTATTAAAGTGAGACTAATGAGAAGGCATTATTAAAGTGAAACAAGTGAGAAAGCATTATTAAAGTGAAACTAGCGAGATAGCATTATTAAAGTAAAACTAGTGAAAATGCATTATTACAGAGAAACAAGTGAAAAGGCATTATTACAGTGAAAAAAGTGAGAAAGCATTATTAAAGTAAAACAAGCGAGAAAGCATGATTAAAGTGAAACTAGCAAGAAAGCATTATTAAAGCAAAACAAATGAGAAATCATTGTTAAAGTGAAACTAGCGAGAAGGCATTATTAAAGTGAAACAAGCGAGAAAGCATGATTAAAGTGAAACTAGCAAGAAAGCATTATCAAAGTGAAACTAGCAAGAAAGCATTATTAAAGTGAAACTAGCTAGAAAACAATATTAATGTGAAACTAGCGAGAAGGCATTATTAACGTGAAACTAGCCGGAGAGCATTATTAAAGTGAAACTAGCGAGAAATCATTATTAATGTGAAACCAGCGAGAAAGCATTATTAAAGTGAAACAAGTGAGAAAGCATTATTAAAGTAAAACAAGCGAGAAAGCATGATTAAAGTGAAACTAGCGAGAAAGCATTATTACAGCGAAACAAATGAGAAGCATTGTTAACATGAACTAGCGAGAAGGCATTATTAAAATGAAACTAGCCTAAAAGCATTATTAAGTAAAACAAGCGAAAAGGCATTATGAAAGTGAAACTAGCGAGAAAGCATTATTAAAGTGAAACAAGTGAGAAAGCATTATTCAAAGTTTAAACGTTATCAAAGTTAAAGCGTTATTAAAGTAAAACTATCGAGAAAACATTATTAAAGTAACTAGCAAGAAAACATTATTAAAGTAAAACAAGCCAAAAAGCATTATTAAAGTGAAACTAGCCAGAGAGCATTATTAAAGTGAAACAACCGAGAAGGCATTATTACAGTGAAACAAGTAAGAAAGCATTATTAAAGTGAAACAAGTAAGATAGCATTATTACAACGAAACATATAAGAAAGCAATATTACAGCGAAACAAATGAGAAAACATTATTAAAAGTGAAACAAGCGAGAAAGCATTATTACAGTGAAACAAATGAGAAAGCATTATTACTGCGAAAAAATGAGAAAGCGTTATTAAAGTGAAACTAGCGAAAAGCGAAATTCATTCGTACAGTGAAAACAAGTGAGGAAAGCATTAATTAAAATGAAAACTACGCGAAAGTGCATTATTATTAGAATAAAATAGCGAGAAAGCTATTATTAAAGTGAAACTAGCGAGAAAGCATTATTACAGTAAAACTAGCGAGAAAGCATTATTAAAGTAAAAATAGCGAGAAAGCATTATTAAAGTGATACAATCGAGTAAGCATTATTAAAATGAAACTAGCGAGAAAGCATTATTACAGTTAAACAAGAGAGAAAGCATTATTAAAGTGAAACAAACGAGAAAGCATTATTACGGTGAAACAATCAAGAAAGCATTATTACAGTGAAACAAGCGAAAAAGCATTATTACAGTGAAACAAGTGAGAAAGCATTATTAAAGTGAAACAAGTGAGAAAGCATTATTACAGTGAAACAAGCGAGAAAGCATTATTACAGTGAAACAAGCGAGAAAGCATTATTAAAGTGAAACAGGCGAGAAAGCATTATTAAAGTGAAACAAACAAGAAGGCATTATTAAAGTGAAACTAGCGAAAAAGCATTATTAAAGTGAAACAAGCGAGAGAGCATTATTAAAGTGAAACTAGTGAGAACGCAATTATTACGTGAAACAAGCGGGAAAGCATTATTCCAGTGAAACAAGCAAGAAAGCATTATTAAAGTGAAACTAGTGAGAAAGCATTATTGTAGTGAATCTATTGAGAAAGCATTATTACAGTGAAACAACCGATAAGCATTATTAAAATTAAACAGCGAGAAAGTATTCAGTGAAACAAGCGAGAAAGCAATATTAAAGGTGAAACAAGTGAGGAAGCATTATTACGTGAAACAAGTGAGAAAGCATTATTAAAGTGAAAATAGCAGAAAAGCATTATTACAGTGAAACAAGTGAGAAAGCATTATTACAGTGAAACAAGCGAGAAATCATTATTAAAGTGAAACTAGCGAGAAAGCATTATTAAAGTGAAACAAGCGAGAAAGCATTATTACAGTGAAACTAACGAGAAAGCATTATTAAAGTGAAACTAGCAAGAAAGCATTATTAAAGTGAAACAAGCAAGAAAGCATTATTAAAGTGAAACAAGCGAGAAAGCATTATTACAGTGAAACTAGCGAGAAAGCATTATTAAAGTGAAACTAGCAAAAAAAGCATTATAACAGACAAACTAGTGAGGAAGCATTATTAAAGTGAAACTAGCAAGAAAGCATTATTACAGTGAAACAAGTGAGAAAGCATTATTAAAGTGAAAATAGCGAGAAAGCATTATTACAGTGAAACAAGCGAGAAAGCATTATTAAAGTGAAACTAGCGAGAAAGCATTATTACAGTGAAACAAGTGAGAAAGCATTATTAAAGTGAAAGAAGTGAGAAAGCATTATTACAGTGAAACAAGCGAGAAAGCATTATTACAGTGAAACAACGAGAGGGCATGATTTAAGTGAAAATAGCGAGAAAGCATTATTAAAGTGAAACAAGCAAGAAGGCATTATTAAAGTGAAACTAGCGAAAAAGCATTATTACAGTGAAACAAGCGAGAAAGCATTATTAAAGTGAAACTAGCGAGAAAGCATTATTAAAGTGAAACAAGCGAGAAAGCATTATTAAAGTGAAACAAGCGAGAAAGCATTATTAAAGTGAAACTAGCGAGAAAGCATTATTACAGTGAAACAAGCGAGAAAGCATTATTACAGTGAAACAACCGATAAGCATTATCATTACAGTGAATCTAGCAAGAAAGCATTATTAAAGTGAAACAAGTGAGAAAGCATTATTAAAGTGAAACAAGCGAGAAAGCATTATTAAAGTGAAACTAGCGAGAAAGCATTATTATAGTGAAACTAGCCAGAAAGCATTGTTAAATTGAAAAAAAGCGATAAAGCATTATTAAAGAGAAACAATCGAGAAAGCATTATTAAAGTGAAACAAGTGAGAAAGCATTATTACAGTGAAACTAGCGAGAAAGCATTGTTAAATTGAAAAAAGCGAGAAAGCATTATTAAAGTGAAACTAGCCAAAAAGCATTATTAAAGTGAAACAAGTGAGAAAGCATTATTACAGTGAAAAAAACTAGAAAGCATTATTAAAGTGAAACTAGCGAGAAAGCATTATTACATTGAAACTAGCGAGAATGCATTATTACATGAAACAAGCGAGAAATCCTTATTACAGTGAAACAAGCGAGAAAGCATTATTACAGTGATACAAGTGGGAAAGCATTATTAAGGAGAAACAAGTGAGAGAGCATTATTAAAGTGAAACAAGTGAGAGAGCATTATTAAAGTGAAACTAGCGAGAAAGCATGATTAAAGTGATACAAGTGAGAAAGTATTATTACAGTGAATCTAGCAAGAAAGCATTATTAAAGTGATACAAGTGAGAAAGCATTATTAAAGTGAAACAAGTGAGAGAGCATTATTAAAGTGAAACAAGCGAGAAATCATTATTACAGTGAAACAAGCGAGAAAGCATTATTACAGTGATACAAGTGAGAAAGCATTATTAAATTGAAACTAGCGAGAAAGCCTTATTACAGTGAAACATGCGATAAATCATTATTACAGTGAAACAAGCGAGAAATATTACAGTGAAATAAGCGAGAAAGCATTATTACTGCGATACAAGTTAGAAAGCATTATTAAGGAGAAACAAGTGAGAAGGCATTATTACAGTGAAACAAGGGAGAAAGCATTATTAAAGTGAAACAAGGGAGAAAGCATTATTAAAGTGAAACAATCGAGAAAGCATTATTAAAGTGAAACAAGCGAGAAATCCTTATTACAGTGAAACAAGCGAGAAAGCATTATTACAGTGATACAAGTTAGAAAGCATTATTAAGGAGAAACAAGTGAGAAGGCATTATTACAGTGAAACAAGGGAGAGAGCATTATTAAAGTGAAACAAGTGAGAAAGCATTATTACAGTGAAACAAGTGAGAAGGCATTATTACAGTGAAACAAGGGAGAAAGCATTATTAAAGTGAAACAATCGAGAAAGCATTATTAAAGTGAAACAAGCGAGAAATCCTTATTACAGTGAAACAAGCGAGAAAGCATTATTACAGTGATACAAGTTAGAAAGCATTATTAAGGAGAAACAAGTGAGAAGGCATTATTACAGTGAAACAAGGGAGAGAGCATTATTAAAGTGAAACAATCGAGAAAGCATTATTACAGTGAAACAAGTGAGAAATCATTATTACAGTGAAACAAGCAAGAAAGCATTATTACAGTGATACAAGTGAGAAAGCATTATTAAAGTGAAACAAGCGAGAAAGCATTATTAATGTGAAACAAGAGAGAAAGCATTATTACAGTGATACAAGTGAGAAAGCATTATTAAAGTGAAACAAACGGGAAAGCATTATTAAAGTGAAACAAGTGAGAAAGCATTATTAAAGTGAAACAAGCGAGAAAACATTACAGCGAAACAAATGAGAAAGCATTATTAAAGTGAAACAAGCGAGAAAACATTATTACAGCGAAACAAGCAAAAAAGCATTATTACAGTGAAAAAAGTATGATGAAGAATAATAGCAGCACAATGGCAGGTGATATTCAAAAACTGAAAGTGTAGTATAGTCAAATAAAATCAAAATGAAAATCGTGTCCTCTGGGGTGGCAAACATTATTTATGGGCAGCAGAGATACACCGACAGGAAAAGAAAAAGGAAAGAGTTGTTTGAATTATGTCTATATTGATGGAGAAGAATATGGTGAGCCATAAGCAGCTGGGAGACGGAAGGAACACACACACACACATACAAAAGAGCTCAACAGAAAGAACACACCAGTAAAGGATGGAGTGGAAAGTGAAAGATGAGACCCGACAAAATGTTTGGGAGAATCTGAACGAGAATCTCTTGGGGGCAGAAGGAATTGTTCAGGAGGAAAGCGATTGCAGGGATAAGGGGAGAGAGAAAAGGATTCTTCTTACAATATAACAAAAGAAGAAAACTGAATTATGCTTTACAAAAATTTTAACAATTCCAGACATGATTGCGAACAATGTGAAAAGAAGAGGTTTGTGGTATAAGGAGAAAGACAAGAGAGAATTTAACATTTACCGTCGGATACCATACGTGAGGCCGTAGAGTCACGCCCTTCGCTAAGTAATAGACATCGAGGAACTGAACTACTTCCCGAATATTTTTTTTAGCAGATTAGGTATTAGGCCCACAAGATGGAGGAGTGAAACAGTAAAACACACACACACACACATACAAAATGGAGAAATTCATGTCAAGAGCTCAGCTTACAACGACATATAGCGAGAATAAAACTGTTTTTATTCAAGACACGTCAAAACGATACTGCATTGAAACACTAAAAACAGAAGATATAAAAG
>NC_087213.1:15088270-15090770 GCF_015104395.2 Macrobrachium nipponense | reverse complement strand
AATCATCTCGGATATAAGGACAAATAAACAATTAAAAGGATTATAAGTGACAGCTATTTCAGAACTTGGTAAACAAAACCATATTTCACAAATACATATTCACTATACATGTTAGACATACTTTACAACGAAGATAAGATAAAACTCTAAGGCAACTAATTTTTATTGAAGTCTGTAATTATATCTTTGAGGTCATTCTTAAACAGTTATTAAAAATAAAACAAGGGTTCTAAATGAAAAAAGGCCCGCAACTACTAACATTGAAATTACAATGAAAAGTAAGTTGTATTAAAGCAGACTCTAAAAGATTTCGTGATAAGACATCTCTTGACCTTGCAATTCACTGAACTAACCAAGTCCAATTTTTATTCGGTTGGTTTGTTTGCACTTAAAATGAATGACTATTGCATTAGATGTTTACCCAGAGTTTTACAGAATATTTATGCTGGCTTAGCCTTACTTCTAGGCCCTTGCTAGACTGGTCCGAGATAGAATGAGGGACAATCCATACATGGAATTCTATATATTATGCTGTTGCTTTCTCTGGGGCCATTTTTTATTAACATTCCTTTTAATGTGTTATAGAAGAAAACAAGGTTGACACTAAAAGCTTTTAACAATGATTTAATGGTTTTAAATCCGTTAAAAGAAGGCAAACTGAGAATGTTCTTAGAATTTTCTTTCTCCGTGTTACTTACAATATAAAACTTTTTGTGGGCTTTATTATAACAAATATCTAATATATGTGAAGGATAGCATAAATCTTTCCCTATTTTTCTTCTGTATTCAATTTCTTGATCCAAATATTGGGGACTGACAAAGCGCAATGCTCGTAAAAACATAGAAGAAAAAATTGATATTTTTATGTTAGTTGGTGGCCTGAGAAGAAATGAACATAGGTTAAGTTGTTGGTCGGTTTCCTATAAATATTGAATTTACATTGAAATGGTTCTCTATGTATCAAAACATCTAAGAAAGGGAGAATTCTCTTTTTCTAATTCTAGAGTAAACTTAATCGATGGTACCTGGTTATTTAATTTAGAGAGTAAATCATTTACATCAATATCGACAGGCAGCACAGCTAAAATATCATCAATTATAACGATATCACTTTACAGGAATACAAATGATATTAGGTAAGTAACGTTTTTTTCAAAGAATTCCATATACAAGTTTGAGAGTAGTGGTGATAAGGATTTCCCATTGCCATGCCAAATATTTGTTGATAAAATTCACCATTGGAATATGCAACTTACAATTACAAATGCACAAACTCGTGAGTGAAATAATGTGACTTTTAGGTAGAGGTAATTCATGCTGAGTTAGTTCATTACTAAGATATTCTAAAAAAGTCTATAGGGACTTTAGTAAAAAGAGAACATACATCAAAATTAACGAATCTATCAGTAGGGCAAAGAGCAATTTTGTTTAATTCATCAACTAAATCTAGAGCATTATATATATGAGAATCGGAGATGGTTCCAAGTAACGGGGACAATTTATTAGCGATATATTTCTTAAGTTTATATGAAATTGAGCCAACAGTACTGATAATAGGCCCCATAGGATTATATTCTTTGTGCGTTTTGACTAATTTGTACAAGTAAGATAGCGAAGGAGATTTGACTGACAATTTGCCTAGCAGTTCTGTTTTATCTTTAAGGATATTTTCCATTGTGCTATTTTAGTATTTTATGACTTGATCAAGGGGTTTTTTGTTGGTTTTTTATAAGTCGCATCATCATCCAGTAGGGCTTGCATACGTGATATGTAGTCAGCTTTATCTAAAATTACTATACTATTTGACTTATCCGCTTTTGTAATGTGGATAGTATTGTCCTTTTTAAGATCGGTCAAACTTTTCTTATAGCAAGCAGGGAAGTTACTTTCCTGCTCGCTATATTGTGAATATGGTTTTGTTTACCAAAGTTCTGAATAGCTGTCACCTATAATCCTTTAATTGTTTTGTCCTTGTATCTGAGATGATTGTCTTAAACTTTTAATTGCACCCATTGTTCATGCTTGTTTGGGAAGGTTACTCATCTTCCAGGTGTGTTGGATTCTAGGTACTAATCTCTTTATAATTCTTATCTGTCAGTTATACGAATCTTCTTGTTTTGTCTTTTTCCTCATGTATGTCAGTTCATCTGCTTAGTAAAGGACGTTTGGACGTCAAAAGGTCTTTCGGATACTCCGTCGTTTATTTCCCTTCGTGGCATGTGTCTAATATATATATATATATATATATCATATATATATATATATATAAATATATATATATATATATATATATATCATATATTATATATATAAATATCCATTAAAGCAGGTAAACAATACACATCCGTGGTATTATCGAGTTACATTGAAGAGTCAAGATCACTTAAGGTCTTTGAAAGCATCTCAGCGTCGACACCCTCAGAAAGCTTCTTCCTGGAAGAAGTGAAAAATAGATATGGGGAGAAGCAACTTGATAGACCTTTCCTGGAACCACAGGCAC
>NC_087213.1:15038270-15085770 GCF_015104395.2 Macrobrachium nipponense | reverse complement strand
GAAATGTACTTTGAAGGGGGCACAAGTGACAAAGCTGTGTAGATGAAGGATTAAACGTTCTTTGTTGAAGGAGAAGCGTCGAGGGGGACTTGGGTCTCGAAACCCCATCTGGGCGATTAAATCGTCAAACAGTTCAAACCCTCTTTGTGATCCGGACTCAATAATGGTCACCTTCGAAGGTCACTTAGGATTAATTGGTAAACTATTACCTGTTAAGCTTTGATTTAGTGTCATTATTGACGAGAGATATTCCTGGTGTTCGCCAGAGCAGTGGTAATTTTCGTATCATGATTTTGTGATATTTTAAAAGGCAAAATGTGCCCGATACAATTTTACCCTGGAATGAAGGATCCCATTTTCCGTAGATATCCAAGTCCACACCATTTTCTATAATTCCAAAGTTCACCGTGATTGTAATTAAAAATTGAGATATTTTTAGTAATTATTGGTAAGCAAACACAAAAGATGAAATCTGAATCTCTACAAGTTTAACTCGGATTAACGAATCCCATTTTCTGTATAAATCCAAGTCGTCCTCATTTTCTGCAACCTCAATCGCTCCCTAATTATAGATATGAAAATCATATATAGTGATTAATGGTTAACCACTATGAATACAAGACGAAACCTGAATCTCTACGCATGGTTTAACTGAAACCAGGAAATGAATAGAGACATTTCCTTTTTTATTTACTTATTTATTTTTTGTGTGTGGAGATTTATGATAACGCACGTAGGACGCAGAACGTAACGAAAACGAATGGTAGAAAAGACGATATATCATTTCCATATCAGCATCAACTATAGCCATGGACGAACCGTTCTGGTATATATGGCAGATATCAAAGGAAAACTTTCAATAACAATGCAATATCAAGTGACCAATAAAATGCACGAGAGAAAAAAAAGAGGAAAAAAAGGAAGGCTCAACTTCATGGCTCCTTGGTTTCGATGAGCTACTTTTAACAGCTATACCAACGTGGTTCCAGGGTCGAAGAGCCATGTTCCAAAGGTACCCATTACACATGAAGAGATCTGGAGGCGTATTCTGATTTACAAGATCTAATTATTGGTGGTAGCCACCAGGGAGACACCAGCTAAGGCCACGGGAACACGCGTATCCGGTACACGAATAGGGAACCCGTATTCAATCCCTTAAGGGAAGCTGGACATAAGCTTTAAAATTTATCATTATCAATTATTAATGATACCGTATGCCGAAATCTGTAAGTTTTGAAGGTATGGGCAAACTATGGTGCAATAATAAAAGATATTTTTCCTCATTTTAAAATGGGGGAAAAAATAAAGGTGTTCATAAATTCACTTAAATTTTTAAGGATGACTTTCACTTTTAATGTGCACTGACTGTAAGAAAAGCCTAAGGGTGCGTCTAAATTACAGCAAAACTTGTTGCACACACATCACAAGCAGGTTGAATACAAGCCATTGACTTACTGGTAATCATAATCAGTGTTTCGTACGGCTATCCAGCATGTGCCAAAGAGTTTTTCCACCTTATTCGATAAATTTTTGTCGCGTGTTTATATGTAGTGTGGACTGTGACACACACTCCAGTAAAACGTAATAAAATCATTTATTGATTGTATATAACAAAGAGGATGAAAATAAGGCGACGAGCGTTAGTTATATGCAAACCTTTGGCGAATCACATGTAGCACTGGTCAGGACAACCAGTTAAATCGCTGACTTGCGTTCAACAGGTTTCTGATTTGTTTGTGATTTGTTTGCAATGGGAGGCCACAGTGCGGTTATGACAAGTTTGTCTGCAGTGCGGACACACCATAAGAGTTTGTTTGTTTGTATGGTGTTTTTACGTTGCATGGAACCAGTGGTTATTCACCAACGGGACCAACGGCTTTACGTGACTTCCGAACCACGTCGAGAGTGAACTTCTATCACCAAAAATACACATCTCTAACCCCTCAATGGAATGCCCGAGTATCGAACTCTTGGCCACCGACACCATAAGAGCGATCTTCAGGTCAATGATATTCTATCATAATAGCATAATACACACCAGGTAGGCAATAAAATAAAAAAAATAAAAGCGACAGAGAAAGAGAGAGGGAGCCAGGAATACCATAAAAAAAATTACGGTAATACAAAAGAACGAGAGATCTAATTAGTCTTTTACCTCGGCGACGTTCTCGTAAATCGGATCAGCACTCGAACTTTTTTGTTTATTATTTTTCTTATCTTTTTTCTTATTTGCTTTTACGGAAAGTAATTCTAAAGGGCTTTCTAGCTAAATCTTCTTATATTCATTCAAAAAATAATGCTATACAAATATTTTGTGGAATTATTAAGAGTAATATCACCGGCTGAAAGTAAGAGCGTCAGCTCTAAAATTTTATTCATTTTTTTATGGAAACTTCTAGGCTCAAACTATTATTTTATGTATTTTTTTAACATTTTTTAAATTTAATTATGTCTCTTTAAGATTGGCATCCGTACCCTTTCCATAAACACTCACATAATTGCGATCCAAGTCACGTATATATAAAGTTATACCCTCCAGTATCGACAGATACGATGACATTAATGTAACCTATTGACCAGCTCTTTTGTTGTGTTATTGATCAAAAGTCATTCGCCCATCTAGTACCTAACACATTCTATCGATAATAACGGAAACCTACAACTCTTTGAAAAAAAGGGCACACACATTAATATATATATATATATATATATATATATATATATATATATTATATATATATATATATATATACACACATATACATATAAATAAAGGTTTTTGCCACGAAGGAAAAAATGAAAAGCGAGATAGCCAAGCAAAGGGTCGCACTAGACCGAAAGTGCTTGGCTATCTCGCTTTTCATTATTTCCTTCGTGGCAAAAACCTTTATTTATACATAGCATCACGTTTTATATAATTCGTGATCAAGTTATTCATATACATATGTATATAATATATATATATATATATATATATATATATATATTTATATTTAACTATATATATAATGTGTGTGTGTGTGTCTGTTTGTTTGAAGTCGTTAGCTAAATATCCCGCTCGTATATTCCCAAGCTGTAACCGAATATCGAAACTTCCCTAAAAAAGCGGGACGCCATATCTCAAAAACTAACCATAGAATCTTCTTGGAATTAATCTCCATCTATTTCTCACACCCAATTTTCCTTCCGCAACTTCTTAGCAGTAACCTAACCTAAACTGAACTAACCTAGGGCAAGGCAAAAAAAAAAATTAAATAAATATAAAAACGGGATGGTGTAATACTATTATACATCTTGTAATTTGCATCTCACTCGAGAGCGACTCTGTGACTGCAGTTCTCCACTTTCAACCTTCTACTTCGTTTCATCAAGCTGGTGTCTAATTATGTACTGCCCTCACTTCCCTCTTCTTCATTTCCCAGTTTTCATGACACTTTTGTAATGAGGTCTTTTGCGCATTTCTTCATGTGGGATGCTTGCAGGTCCTCTCGACGATAAGCCGTTTCGTGTTATTTCAGTCATTTGACTTTCTTAACATGAACCTACCCTCAATGCATCACGTCTCTCTCTCTCTCTCTCTCTCTCCACTCAAAAACTATATTTCTTTATTGGAAGCAGAATATCTCCTTATGCCGCCTCTAGGGCCCCATAAATGTCAGGGCACCATAAGTCATCATCAATCAGAAAAGATGAGAATTCCCGTTATGATTCTCTCTCTCTCTCTCTCTCTCTCTCTCTCTCTCTCTCTCTCTCCTCTAATAGCTATTCTATACAGATATCATCCTCGACAAATTATATGTTAAGGCTTTCAGATTCCCTTTTAGAAGTTTATTTATTCGTTTTTCTTTTTTTGTAATTTAATGAACTGTTTATGGTCTATTATGAATTTCTTACCAACGCTTCGAGATGATAAAATGAGGATTGTTACGATTTTAAATTTGTACATTGCGTGATTCATAGTACATTGTAAGCTTAGGTATTCAGCAATATTATCTAAGATATTTATTCTAAGCTATATCTTGTACAGTAGTATTTAAAGATGTTTTAAAGTTATAAAGAAAGTATTTATAAATACGCTACATATTGATTTGCTAGTGTTTTCCCATTCTCTGTGTTAAAAATGACCGTTAATCGGTTCTATGAAATTTGTTTCCCAATCGTTGAGGAAAAAGACACAGAGAGAGAGAGAGAGAGAGAGAGAGAGAGAGAGAGAGAGAGAGAGAGAGAGAGAGAGAGAGAGAGAGAGAGAGAGAGAAAAGACTTCCGGCATAATGACTAAAAAATTATTACACAGGAACTCCGCTGGCTGATGTAGCAATTGGAACTTTTGTTATTTTCTTATTTTTTTTATTTAATATATTTCATTTTTTTAGCGCCCCGGCATTACCCAACGCGGAAATAACTCGACACGACTATCGATTCTAATACTCGGTATTTGCTAACTGTCGAAGGACATGTTTTATATATGAAATACGAAGGACATGTTTTATATATCAAATACCATTAGGCTGAAATCATATAAGAGAATATTCACAAACATATATGTACTTACTTTACACTGAAGAGTGAGTAGTTACGGGGTGCTCTAAAAATAGTCGACTTTGAAGAGATGGTCATCTAAGATTTGGAGGCTCTCTATGTCCCATCTTTTAGGGAAATCTGTAAAGAGCTGGAAGTTGTAAATACAAAAAGGCAAAAAGAATGGAATATGCGTACTAGCAAGAACTGATCATCACAGTAAAAACTAAATTATATATGAAGAGGCATTGATGATGGAAAAAGTAGTTTTTATGTCTACGATCACCTGAGAAAATAAGCCTAACTCAGTGGATTACGGAGTCGCTTTTAATTACTGTGAAACGTTTTGCGAGTGAGCTTATGTAAGGAGTTTTCGAACTTATAAAGTGTTTTTACTTTTAAAGTGAATAGATACTTTTATTCTATTTATCATAATAGTCTAATTAAAACCAAATGCTCAGGTTTCTTGTTTTTTTTTTTTCGTTCCAAGATTTTGTTTCTCCAAACCAATTCTATATATTTATAAGCCCAGTGCCGGCTCGTTTTTATTCAAAGACGAAGGTGTTTTTAAATTAAAAAAAAGAATTTGTTACTTAATTACAATACATACGTACATACACGAATGTGTGCGTATACACACACACACACACATATATATATAATGTGTGTGTGTGTGTGTTATGCAAATATGTCAGTAAAAATTCAAAATATTGTCCTATGAGGCATATATCAATATTTGTATAAATGTTCAGTACCCTCCGTTCATCTAATCGACTGACAGCCTCAGTTATATCGTGTTAAAACCAACTGTAGATATCTATTTTGGTGTGTGTGTGTGTGTGTGTGTGTGTGTGTGTGTGTGTGTGTGTGTGGTATATATTCAAATTCAAATTCAAATTCTTTATTTCAGCTGTAGAGCCATATACAAAACTATATTTATATACAAATATATTAGGAATTAAACAAAAGGTCTAAACACAGAAAATGTGTTTAGACCACTTTTTAAAAACTAACGATTCTTTAAAACTATCCCTGTTAAAAATTGCACAAATTAAGTGGTTTTTTGAACTCCTTGCTCTTTGAAACAAGCTTACAATACATTTTCTCACTAATTCATCAAATGTTGGTATTCCTAAAGAAACAAAGCGTCCACTTACTCTCGAAAACCTTTCTATTCCCATCAGGTACCTAAATGTGTCATTAATAACATACCCTAAGTTTTTCGTATGGTTCCTTTTTACATTTCATTGCCAGAGGCATACATACAGGGAAGTACAGAAAGATCTGAACAAATGCCACTTTTGCCTCATCATTGCACATATGAAAGTTCCTTAGCAACATATTGCCTCGCAAGCATTGCCCTCGATAGAGTGATACAATATGGTCATCGTCCTTCAGATTGTCATTAATATTCATGCCGAGATATTTACATGACTTAACAACTTCCAACCTGACGTCATTAATATAGAGTGACGGTTCACTAAATGACATCAAATTCCTGGGCTTTAACAAGAACTTTGGTCTTGTCAGGATTGGCTTCAAGATAATGGTACTTCAAATATTCCATACTTTTATCTATGAGTATTTGCAACGCTTTTAAAGATGGGGCTAAAAGCATTATATCATCTGCATAAAAGATATGATTTCACCTTAACCTCTCCCACTGTGCAACAACCTTCCCTGCTGAGGACCCTTTGTACTTAAGTCATCCACATATACGGCAAACAGAAGTGCTGATAGAACATTACCTGTCTAATACCACAACTGGGTTTAAAAGGAGAGGAAAGACTATTGCCCCACATTACTCTAAAGTCCTGAGTTTTGTACCAGTACTGTAGCAGTGCTATAATGTAAAATGGCACACGTCTTCCCTTTAAAATTTGAAATAATCTTTCATGACACACACTATCAAATGCCTTGGACATACAAAAACTGGAGTGTTTTTGACCTATAAAACTGGCATGTTTGTTTAAAAAGAAAAAGGGCCATATCAGTGCTGTGTTTAGTTTTATAAGCAAATTGATTATCCGAAGTTGTTAACAAGTCTTTGCATCTTTGTAGGATGATGCATTCTAATCTCTTAGTAAATAATAGAGGCAAGGGCTATTGGACGATAGTTATTCTTATCAGAGAGAGAGACTTATGGTAATCCTTAACTAAATTCAGAATTTTTATTTCAGTCAGATTTTTTATACAAAATGATGCCTGAACAACAAGTGAACAAAAGTGACAGATGCACATACAGAGTTGGATGGGCATATCGTAAGTGATTCCCTGTGATTCCATCCAGGCCCGGGGCACTATTTAACGAAAGGGATTTTAAAGCATCTTGAACGTCTTTAACGGAAACAATTGGTATGGTGCTTTATTCATCTTCATTTTCCATCGACAAAGACATTTGTGGACTGGGTATTTCGTATCTTCCATATTATGAGTCATAATGATTCTTCCAACCTTCTGCTATGTTTGACTCTCCCCTTATTCCATCAATACTAACCGGTAGTTTGGTAGTTTTCTTTCTTATTTTGTTTATAGTTTTCCAAGGATTTCTCCTGCTCATATCTCTAGCGATTTTTTCCTTAGTTGTTTTCTTTACCGTCTTCTTGCAGACTTTGAGTGCCTTTTTAAAATTTCGTTTAGAATACCAGGGCCAGATCTCATCGTATTGCACACCCGCGATCTCGGCATTCCCATTTCCTTCCATAATAAATACTTTTGTCTGGCTGTAACGTGGTGTAATTTGACGTTTTCATTCCAGCCTGGTATTCCATGACTTTTATGTACCTCCCCGGTATTTTTTGTATCTCCACTCTTAATCAATGCCTCAACAAGATCGACAGCAAATGTTTCAATTAGAAATACATGGTTTCTGTCTCTGCATCCCCTTGTTTTACAGACAATTGCCTCAACTGGAAGCTCTATTTCTTTCAGTGTCTTCTCGCTTCGAACTTTATATTCATCATTATTTCTAACCTCGTAAGTTATTCTGCGATTGTTGGTCCCTGCTACTATGTATGCTGAAAAATCTTGTACACACAATTTAAAACCCAGAGGCTTGTGGTCTGAGCCTATCTCCTCGTAAAAAACTTTAAACATCGAAGTGCACTCAAGAGGGAGTCAGGGCACACGACATGGTCCAGCCACCTCGTGTGACCCGTAGCATCGCTTACCCACGTATGGGTATCCTGTGGTAATGAGGTGATGTCGGCTGCACAGCAGTCGTATTCATCACACCACCCAAATAATTCTGCACCAAATTCTGATGAAATGTGAGCGTTAAAATCCCCTACAGCAATAACATGATCATTCTGATGTTCTTCAAATAGACATTTCATTTTCCCTAATTTATTTAAATATTCCTCAGTATTAGAACCGTTATAATAGGGCATATAACAATTGATAACCCTTATCGTGCTACCACCCAGACTAATATCTATACATAAAAAGCGTTCATCTCTTGTGGTATTTTCCTGACATACGGAGAGATCTCCTCATGAACTAAAAAGCTAGACCTCATTATTGGCCTTCCTCTCACCAGAGCTTGACTTAGGTCTACTGGTGACGACGATATGGAATCAAACTTAATATCAATATTGTTTAGAAAGTTACTCTCCTGTGTGGCAAAAATGGTTTTCTTACAATGCTATTATCTTATAGTTATTACATCAATTTTTTACAACGTGGACATTTTTCCTGACATATCTACAGTTAAAAGTTGCTACATTAATTGAAGACATGATTAACTTCTTTTCTCGTACCATTTCCTTACCATTACGCCTTTTGGCCAATTAACAGACTGAAAAAGGTTGTTACTTTACATTTTTCAATGCTCTCGATTGATATTTTAAAGGAAACATAATTGTCATGTTTCGCTTGAAGTTTCTGACAATGAACTGAATTTTTTACCAGATTTATGACATGGATTTTCAATTCATCTTCATTTACATGAGGACTTACCTAGAACACAAACAAAGAGAAATATTAGTGAGAGGTTCAGCTCCTAGTAGACCGGTACCCTCATTGGTTCCTATTACTGCAGGCCTTTCTTCTTTTAATAATATATATATATATATATATATATATATATATATATATATATATATATATATATATATATAAACATAAACATAAATCGATGCAACAATGTCAGGTGAGATAATATTCTCCTCTCTGACAATGACAGAGACTCAGAGCCAGAAAGAGAGAGTGGAAAAAAAAAAAAAAAAAAAAAAAAAAGACTCGGAGCGCAGAGCAGCCAAAGGAAACGAATTATCCCATTTCATCTCTCCATTAAAGACCCGTCCACAAAAGCGGAGGTGGGTGGTGGGGGGGTGTCAGGGGTGGAATAATGATCTATGGGCAAGAATCGTAAATGGTTTCCCGCATTCACCGTTTCAGAAGGCAAATGGAGAGCGAGTGCCGCCTTAAAAAAGAAGGAAGTTGTCAGTCAGGATTAGTCTCGAAATTCCCTCCAATTTAGGACCGCAGTGGCATGCTGTATATATATATATATATATATATATATATTTATATATATATCTCTCCTCTCTGTTCTCTTCTCTCTCTCTCTCTCTCCTCGACACAACACACCACATCACACGCGCACCAGGACACACGTAACTAAATATATGTATACCACACGTCTTTGTGAAAATCGTTTAGAAATGGGCATGAAGAGAAAGCAGTCTGGGGAAAAGAAAGTGCAACCATTTCACAACGGACCAAGAGGCAAGTAAGGACATATTCCTGGCCAATATTTTGAGAAAACTGAAATGGAAAATAGAAAAATGTTTCCTTTCTCTCTCTCTCTCTCTCTCTCTCTCTCTCTCTCTCTCTCTCTCTCTCTCTCTCTCTCTCTCAAGTTATGCTAGAAAGAAACTGTTTTCGATTTGGAGAAAGAACTGCAGCAGCAGCAGTGGCATCCAGTTACGTTGTTTTCCTTTCAGAAGAAAGCAGTTTCCTGTTCCTAAAAATATCTTTGAGAATAAGCTTTTGGTTTCGTTTGGCAACGAAGAAGAAACAGTTTTAATGAAATGCGGCGATGTTGCGAGGGCAGTGGATTTGCATTTCACTCAAAAGGACATTTTAAAGAACCCTGAAATAACTGGGATTATGAGTAAGTTAATCATCATAAGGAATTAGCACTTTTCCTTTCATAAACGTATCCTTAAAATAAATATATCAATAATCCATCATTTCAATAATCTATCTCTCCGTCCCTCCTCCTTTCTCTTTTTCTCAAGGAAATAAATATGCGCACGCACGCTTGCTTATATACGAAAAGACATTCGATTACGTCCACAAGGAAGGTCCTAGGTAAGATGGTATTCACGTGCTACTGCAAGGCAAGTTGGGTCACCTCTTCTGTTTACCCATTTCATGGATTTAATAGTGAAACTAATTACAGAAAAAAGAGGATACTCTTTTAATCATCTAAACATAGGAAGACTTAAGGCCGCCACTAAAGTTCAGTTTTACCTCCGCAGTTATGCCTGCACAGGCGGCCTGTGCAGGCAAAACTAAACCCACTAATGTTCGGTTACAACTACACAGGTCGACTGCGCAGGTATAACAGAACGTTGGTGACGGCCTTTACAATGTACCTCCTAATAGAATTAATCATATATATACAGACAGAATTCAAATAAGACATAAATAATGAGAACAGAATATACGTGTTTAAAAGAATTAATAAATTATAACAAAAAACCATGTGCGTTATTTATTCTTGCTACGTTATACATGAAAATGAATTCTGACTCTTGGATTCACATCCAATTACACCGAGAAGTTATTTCCAAGGTATATACAGTATAAGTGAAGGAATAACGTGCATTTTGAAGTAAAGCCCTGTCTAGATTACTGAGAAACCCATTAAGCGCTACTATCATTATGATCGCTGGAGGAGTTGACTTACTTCTGAATAGCGGAGTTGGGTGTTGGTACCCGAGTGGTGTTTGTACCTGAATACACTGTGTTTTAAAAAGTTTATTTTTAGTTACTATACATATGTGTGTGTATAAATGCGCGTATATACATACAAAATATGTATAATATATATATATATATATATATATATATATATATATATATATGTGTGTGTGTGTGTGTGTGTGTGTGTGTGTGTGTGTGTGTGTGTGTGTGTGTGTGCGCGCGTGTGTGTAAAGAAAAAAATTTGTTTCATTGGAAGGAGAAACTGGAGATTTAACCTTTCAGAAGACGATATTTAAATTATGATTAAGAAAAATATGAAAAAAATTATTCACGTCAGAGGAAAGGTGAATGGAGCTCTCCCACCAGCTCCCCCCCCTCACACACACACACACACACACACACACACACTTTCAAGCTGAAAGTTAAATGGAATGATTTCAAATAGCTTCATAAAGATTAAAAAATCTTAATTTGAAACGCAATTAAGTTATCTAGTCCTTAAATTACACTTACTTTTTTTAGTTCCGTCTTTATCTATATACTGTTTCCAGCTCCATCAAAAAAATGTCCAGCGCCAATTCCATTTCAGGTTCAAACATTTCCAGGCAACATTTCTGGGAAATTTGCTTTTATGGGCGACTCCCACATAGATCCCAGAAGTTGGGATTCATAAAGTAAACATATGCATACGCATTTAACGATGTATATTCCTCATGTCAATCCAGTCTTCATTGATAATGGTTTGCAGAACACCCTCAATTTATCGACATTCAGTTGCAAAATCTAGTCTATGTTCAACTTTAAGAAACTAATGTTTTAACAGCTTATTCCATATGAATGGGCTTAATCTTCTGAATAATAATAAAGAAAATGCCAAACTGGAAAGCCCCAGGTCCCGATGAAGTCCATGGATACTGGCTCAAAAACTTCAAGGCTCTACACCCACGAATGGCAGAACAACTCCAGCATTGTATCACAAATCACCCTGCATCCAAATGGATGACCACAGGAAGAACATCCTTAGTACAAAAAGACAAGAGTAAGGGAAATGTAGCCAGTAACTACAGGCCTATCACCTGCTTACCAATAATGTGGAAGTTACTAACAGGTATCATCAGTGAAAGGCTATACAACTACATAGAGGAGACAAACACCATCCCCTACCAACAGAAAGGCTGCAGAAGGAAGTGAATGGGCATAAAAGACCAGCTCCTGATAGACAAAATGGTAATGAAAAAAAGTAGGAGAAGGAAAACCAACCTAAGCATGGCATGGATAGACTAAGAAAGGCTTCGACATGATACAACACAAGGCTAACAGAATGCCTGAAAATATATGGGGCAGAGGAAAACACCATCACCTTCCTCAAAAATACAATGCGCAACTGGAATACAATACTTACAAGTTCTGGAATAAGACTAGCAGAGGTTAATATCAGGAGAGGGATCTTCCAGGGCGACTCACTGTCCCCACTACTCTTCGTAGTAGCTATGATTCCCATGACAGAAGTACTGCAGAAGATGGATGCTGGGTACCAACTCAAGAAAAGAGGCAACAGAATTAACCATCTGATGTTCATGGACGACATCAAGCTGTATGGTAAAAGCACCAAGGAAATAGATACTATAATCCAGACTGTAAGGTTTGTATATGGGGACATCAGGATGGAGTTTGGAATAGAAAAATGTGCCTTAGTCAACATACAAAAGGGCAGAGTAACAAGGACTGAAGGGATAAAGATACCAGATGGGAGCAACATCAAATACATAGATGAGACAAGATACAAATGCCGGGAAATAATGGAAGGAAGGGATATAAAACACCAAGAGATGAAGGACACGATCAGGAAAGAATATATGCAGAGACTCAAGGCGATACTCAAGTCAAAACTCAACGCCAGAAATATGATAAAAGCCATAAACACATGGGCAGTGCCAGTAATCAAATACAGCGCACGACTAGTGGAATGGACGAAGGCTGAACTCCGCAGCATAGACCAGAAAACTAGGAAACATATGACAATACACAAAGCACTACACCCAAGACTATTCATAACACGAAAGGAAGGAGGGAGAGGACTACAAAGCATACAGGACTGTGTCAACATCGAGAATAGAGCACTGGGGCAATATCTGAAAACCAGTGAAGACGAGAGGCTCAAAAGTGCATGGGAAGAAGGACTGATAAAAGTAGACGAAGACACAGAAATATACAGACAGAAGAATGATAAACAGAACAGAGGAATGGCACAACAAACCAATGCACGGACAATACATGAGACACTAAAGAACTAGCCAGTGATGAGACATCGCAATGGCTACAGAGGGGAGAGCTTAGGAAGGAAACGAGGAATGATAACAGCGGCACAAGATCAGGCCCAAGAACCAGATATGTTCAAAGAACGTTAGATGGAAATAACATCTCTTCCATATGTAGGAAGTGCAATACGTAAAATGAAACCATAACCCACATAGCAAGTGAATGTCCGGCACTTGCACAGAACCAGTGCAAAAAGAGGCATGATTCAGTGGCAAAAACCCTCCACTGGAGCCTGTGCAAGAAACATCAGCTACCTTGCAGTAATAAGTGGTACGAGCACCAACCTGAAGGAGTGATAGTAAACGATCAGGCAAAGATCCTCTGGGACTATGGTATCAGAACAGATAAGGTGATACGTGCAAATAGACCAGACGTGACGTTGATTGACAAAACCAAGAAGAAAGTATCACTCATTTGTGTCGCAATACCATGGGACACCAGAGTTGAAGAGAAAGAGAGGGAAAAAAATGGATAAGTATCAACACCTGAAAATAGAAATAAGAAGGATATGGGATATGCCAGTGGAAACTGTACCCATAATCATAGGAACACTAGGCACGATCCCAAGATCCCTGAAAAGGAATCTAGAAAAACTGCAAGCTGAAGTAGCTCCAGGACTCATGCAGAAAAGTGTGATCCTAGAAACGGCGCACATAGTAAGAAAAGTGATGGACTCCTAAGGAGACAGGATGCAACCCGGAACCCCACACTATAAATACCACCCAGTCGAATTAGAGGACTGTGATAGAGAAAAAAAAATAATATTATGATGTTTTATTAAAAGTAATTGCTGCCTCAGCTGCGTTAATTTTATGAAAGTTCTTCTCTATTTTTCTCATTATTGTTTTCTCATTTCTGCTTAAATAGAAAGGAATAAAATTGAATTTTACCTGCAATACAATCTACGGGATATACCCTGAAAATATGACTACCACCACCGGAATTTTTATTAATAAAATTCAATCGACTTTGACTATTACCTATTTGAGACATGCCAACCTTCGGTACGTTACTCACCAGTTTAAACAAAAATGAGAAAACAATAATGAGAAAATCAGAGAAGAACCTTTATGAAATTAATGCACCTGAGGCGGCAATTACTTTTAATAAAACATGTTTAAAAGAGGGTTTACTTCCAGCACACAATGATGATGATAATAATAATAATAATAATAATAATAATAATAATAATAATAATAATAATAATAATTGTTGCTTTGTCAAATGGTCTGAATCCTACTCATTCCACGAGAGGAGAGGCGCCAGAAACCATACGCTATTATTTCAGCGTCATTACTTGCGTAACGTCTCTTTTAATACTGTGGAAACATCACCAGTGTTGTGGCTCGTGGAGGAGTAATTCGTGTCCTGATTCAAGAACCACCAAAACACAGAATTAGAATCCATAATGATGTCATAACCGCAGTGCTTGGGATTCATAAAGTACAAATATGCATAATTCTACACTGTTGTTTCATGCTGCTTAATTTGATATAACTTCAGAATGACATTTCATGTGTGTTTAAGTACTTTACTCCGCTATCTAAATTCTGTTCTTTAACTTCAGATCCGCGGATTTTCACTTTTATGCGTGAATATATTTTCGGTTAAATAGATCCATCGTATTCTAGAGGATCACAGAGAGGGTGACAAAAATTTTTTTTTTTTTTTTCATATCTATAAAAAAAAATTTAGGCTTTTGATTTACACTTGAAAGTTAAAGTTTCATTCATATATATTTTCATTGTATTAATTTTCCGATGTCAAAAAATTCTATTGAGACATCTTTATATCAAACCTTGCATCTCGATAATTCCATATAACTGTAAGTAAACTCACTAATATCAGAAGTGGCCTTAGTTGAAAGTTGTTAATTACATGCTCTGTTGAATTTGTATTAGAAATTATTTAGACTAACTGGCTATTAATCTTCCTCTCACTATATCATACATACATATATACAAACACACACATACACACACACACACATACAAACACACACAGATATAAATATATATATGTATATATATATATATATATATATATATATATATATATATATATATATATATATATATATATTAGGGTTTTTTAGGGTCAAATTACACTCGTTTAAACAAAAAGAAACAAAACAACTACCTGGCAACTTCACCTACCTTTGTTCCATTGCATATCCCTCTTGGGAGTTGGCTGAAAGTCCAAGCTAGGCGAAAATAACTTCCCGTAGTTACAAAAATATACTTTTTATATCCCAAAATTAGCTAACATCGAAATGGAACAAAATTAATTAACCCTGACTCAAAAGAAACATTAAACTGTCATATGTCTCTCAAAATCATATTTAAGTAAGTACCCCCTCTTATCTCATTCTGTCCGACTAATCATAATCATTCAATAAGTCAATACAAGTCTAGAGAAATCCATTTTTCTATATGGTGACTTCGAATCCATCTGAAATAAAGAGACTATAATTATGGCACCACTTAAAGATTAAAGTTAGTCAAAAAAGAATGAGTACTGCACACCACTTTTCTTTCTACAGACACAAATAATTGTCAATTCAAAGGTTAACTTTTCCAAAGTTCTCTCTTACATTACCTTGTCCGACAGACCTGAAATACCTTCTCCCAGGTGTGTTCCACACACTGTCAAGCACTTATTCTCCAGAATAAATGTCATTTTTTGTTCGTTACGAACACACACACATACCCCGATACACACATAGCTACTTGATTTATTTAATAGTCTTTTGGCATATCCCACACTTATATGTTCTAAATTGGATTTGTTAAGGGCAGATTCTTCCGACTTATACAGCTCGCAGCTCCGGTCAGTGGATTTATGATTTGAGTTGCAATTTAAACACCTGGCCTCAAGTGCACATTCTCCATGGTAAGATTTGGAGCAAATACCACACATTTTTTCGTTTTTTCAAACTTTTGACGGGTGTCCAAATTTAAAACAATTAAAACATTGCAGTGGCTTCTGCTTGAATGGTCGAACTTTAATCATTTCATTTTCAATAATAATGTGGGAAGGTACATCAGCATCCTGGAAAGTAAGGATAATTATTGATGTACCTGGGACTTTGTGTACTTTCCATACATTTAGTGGACACATGGCCAGTATATATCTCCTCCTCTGTAAATTCATACAGATCTTTGTTAAAAACTACTCCCCTTCCGTAGCTGAAATTTAGGTGGGGTTTGACATCTGACTTAATATCATCATTTGTTTTAAGGGTGGATAGTATTACTGATTGTGTGCATGATTTGGCATGGATAAGGTAACTATTTTTTCCAAAACGAGATATATCTCCCGGTGCAATAGTTCCTACTTTTTTCTGAATTAATTTGCATATTTTGAAATAGTTCCCTGTAACCCTCTAAGATTCAGCTACAAGCCACATCGGTGGCTTTGGCTTCCTCTGGGAAGGCATAACTAAATCAGCATCTTTTTCAAACCAGACCGCAGGTCTATAATCATCCAAATCCTTTGGTACCTTGTCGCAAAGAGCAGCCATTATATTCAAGTTATTAATTTTGATATTATTAATATTACATATTGCATTAAATGCTTCGTCATGACTATTGTAAGATATCCATGAATCCCATTTTTTATCTTCAAGTTTCATTCTAAGATCTGTTATAGATCCATAACACTCAAATTCTTTGTATATATTATCATAATTTGTCTCTATTGAAGGATTCGAAGTTTCCTTGCGTTACCCAGATTACTCAATTTGGGAATATCAATAGAACGGTCCTTCCTAGTTCCGAGGTCATCAACAGAGTTTTCCCTAATTAAATTAGCGGAGGTCGTCAACAGTGTCGAGGTTCGCCATTCGATCCAGGGGTATAAGAAACATTAATTTCAGTCATTAAATTAGTTGAGGGAAAGAAAAAAAATTAGACTGTCTGACATCCAATGACACCTGCGAGAGCTGCTTCCCAAATATCCACTCCCTACCATACCACAAAGGGATGGTACCACTATGATTAGAGTGGCTCAAGTGTATGCCAAACCCGCTTGATGGGACTGACAGCATTACAAGAATACAATCATCCCCACTTTAATCATAGTGGCAGGCAAACCGGACAGAATGCCGAGAGTCCTATCTCTATGAATCCGGCCAACCCCTGGAATCCGAAGGCCAAGTTTTGGTTCGAGAAAAGTCCCGCACGCCAGTATGGAAATACTAACATTCCAAGGTGTCCAAACATTATCGGGTAGTTGGCAAGACCAACACAGCTCCCACAATTGATTTTGAAAAAAATTCCAATCCCGGATACGATGTCCCCTAAAAACATCTGGACAGTGAAATGAGTAAGAGTTTTGACAGCAAGGTTGGAGACAGATGATAAATATGAAGAAGAATGAAACAATTATAAGTAATGGAAATAGGATGAGAGAAATTTAGAGTCAAATTGTGGAAAAAAAAAATCCCTGGTTCGAGAGCCCTCTTGCCCGTCACCAGGCTTCAGCACGGGAATGATATGCCGTGCGGAAGCCCAATGACTTCATCAAGGCATTCTCTCTTTAAGAGGGGACAAAATGTGTGAAGAGAGAGAGAGAGAGAGAGAGAGGAGAGGAGAGAGAGAGAGAGAGAGAGAGAGAGAGACATTGCTTTTATGACAGAAATGAGGGGCGAGCGAGAGAGCAAATATAGGGCAACACAGAATAACACATTTGTTATTATAAACCATTGGACCGGCAACTTCAAGGTTTCATCCAGCCCAGGTCTGATGGACATATGCAAATGGCAGATGGCCTTGCTAACTAGGATGAGGAAAAGAACACATGGCCTAAAAACAGATGCTTAATTTCTCAGAGGTAAACTAAGACCTTGAACTGTCGCTTAAAACAAAGTATCAACTCTCCGAATGATGGTAAAAGCGGGGGTTTGCCTTCAAATCGTTACCGTAATTGGAATATAAAATTTAGACCGAGCCCCACGCGCTGGACCTACACGTCATTCAGCGCTGACAATAATGTTGAAACACTTGTTAGAAGCGATTGGAAAGTAAGATGTTAGAGAGAGATTTTTTAACGGATGTATAGTAAAACGAGAATGAAAGGGGTTGCAGCTCGAGGCCGAAGGGACGCTGCAAAGAACTTTAAGTAATGCCTACAGCGCACCACGTTGGTGCACTGATGGCATTACGTCCTACGGGGCTCACTATCGTCAAAAACAATGGAAAACTGGAAGGGAGAGTGGAACGTGAAATGAAATGATTCATTTTGAAGGCAGTGAGACTGGCTAATCTACGAGATCATAACTGATAGACTAAGAACGATCAATTTAAGATAAAGTACGACTGAGGGGGACGGCTCAAGAATAAATAAAGTCAAGGTAAGAGGCGACGCAAGCCTCTTCTCTTTTTTTTTTTTTTTTCTTTCTGGCCATCCCGTTCATTAACTCAGTTTTTCATTTACTTTGCTATCACGTGATCTGACTAATTATTTGCCCCACCAACTTCAAACAAGCGTCCCTTTCAGAATTTGACTTCTGAAGGTTTCCTTCATCAGCGTCCCCTGGTGGTGAACACAAAACTTGTCCAAGTTTCACTCTCTCTCTCCTCTCTTCGTCTCTCTCTCTCTCTCCTTCCTCTCTTCTCTCTCTCTCTCAAACGGAATCACCCGGTAAAATCCCTTTCCCCTCCCCAGCCGTAGAGGCAGCTAAGCAAAGATTAAGACTTCCAGGACATCCTCTTTCATTCACCGTCTTTTCCAATTTGCATATTTTAAGAGTCCAAAGGAGGAAAATAAAGGGAATATTTTCTTAATTAGAAGAAGTCTGTCTTCTTGAATACCTAATGAATTAAACGAGTTTTTTCTGGAGATTTGGCCAATTGAACCATGTTTACCGAGAGCTGAAATAGTTAATAAGAGAAAATAACATAAGTGAGGGTTATTGAATAAAAAATTATATTGATTTCGGTTTTCTCTTAAAAACTCTTATTAAAGGTGGTGCTCTGGTAAACATAAAATGAGACTATATATGTGTATATATATACTATATATATTTGTGCACATACATATACACATACATAAATAGATACACACATAGATACACATTTACTCCTGCCAAGATAAGAGATGGAATGTCCAGCAAACAAATGATTCACTCTCGCTGCAACGTTCATCACATCATCAAAGGCATTTCACGGGAACCTATCAGCTGACTTGGTTGTTAGCTTAAGGAGGCTCCAGAGAGAACCTCCAGCGTTTTTGGGAGAGGGAACGTTTCTCTCAACGTTTTCCGTCTCTCGTCGTGATTTGCATATTCATCACTCCGATTCAACTTCCGCGTCCAGACCTCTCTCATTTTCCAAAAACGGGAAGCATTTCTTACGGTCACGCAATTCTTTTACCGTGTTTCACGTTTCCAGCGCAAAGTTCTGTTTGGTAAGTAGTCGGGGCCAAGTGTGCTACGAAGAGGGAATTAGAAGGCAAAAGTCACCGTGGGTTGTTTAAATTGTTTTGCCACGGGCTTATATCGTCTATCATTAAACTTTTATTTGTGGATTAATTTGCTAGCTTATCTGCATATCAAGTTACTGTCTCTTCTTTCTGTTTATCTCAAGTCAGTGCCCTTGCGGCCTTGTTCCTTATGAACACGGTTCACCTTCCGAAATATAAATGAAGAAGAAGAAGAAGAAGAAGAAACACCAGCTACCTTGCAGTAATAACTGGTACGAGCACCATCATGAGGGAATCATAGAAACGATCAGGCAAATATCCTCTGGGACTATGGTATCAGAACAGATACGGTCATACGGGACAACAGACCAGACGTGACGTTGACAAAATCAGGAAGAAAGTATCGCTCATTGATGTGGCAACACCATGGGATGCCAGAGTAAATGAGAAAGGTTAAAAATGTATAAAACTGTACCCATAATCATAGGGACACTTGGCACGTTCCCAAGATCCCTGAAAAGGAATCTGGATAACTTACATGCTGAAGTAGCTCCCGGACTCATGCAGATGAGTGAGCTCCTAGAAACAGCGCACATAGTAAGAAAAGTAATGGACTCTTAAGAAGGCAGGATGCAACCCGGAACCCCACACTTTAAAAATTCCCTCAGTCGAATAGGATGACTGTGATAGACAAACAATAATAATAATAATGGAGAAGCAAATCCTCAGTTATGTAAATGTACAGCGCTTTTCACTAATGTGCCATTGGAATAATATGTACTGGATAAGCTTAAGGAACAGTCGGATTTAGGTAACATTAGTTTCGCTATACCCACTGAACAATTCTTAGATCTAGTTCGACTTTGCGTGTCCTTCAGTCTTTTCCTTTAACAATCAAGGATTCAGTCAAAAGTTTGGTGTTTCAATGGGGTCTCCTTTGCCTCCCATTCTTGCCAATTTATGCATGGAATTTGTTGAAGTTGAGATTTTACAGAACTGTGAACCTTCATTAAGACCCATTTTATGGGTGAGGTACGTAGATGATATTTCCATTATTTTTAAAGGTAATCCTTCAAATTTTGACAATTTCCTTCGGTATATTAATGGAATCTTGCCCTCTATTAAGTTCACAGCCGAGCACGGATGATAAGTTGCCGTTTTTAGACAAACTGATCTTCCACGACCCAGTAACTTTCACTTTTAAATTTACAGTATATCGTAAAGAAACCAATGCAGAAAAATACATTCATTTTTTTTTCTTCTGGCACAATAATGAAGTCAAAACTAACATCTTGGTCAATTTTGTTTTGAGAACCCTGAAAATATGTGACCCTGACTTCATTGACAGAGAACTTAAACACATTGAAGATGTTTTCAAAAAACTGTGTTACCCTTCATATTTTATTAATAACGCATTTAAAAAAGCACATAGATTCCTTTAAAGTAAATCACAAAAAGAAGTTTACGAATTGTCTTGTACTCCCTTTTAATCCTCATTTAAACAGAATACGGAAAACTTTTAACAAAAATCGCAATGATAAAATAAATAGTCTTTAATTATAACAACACTATTAAAAGACTTCTTATACACAACAAAAGCACAACGAATCACAAACATGTTGGTGTTTACGAAATTCCCTGTTCAGAATGTGACCCTAAATATTTTGGGGAAAGTGGTAGACGGCTGCCCACTAGAATCGGGGAACACAAAAGAGCATACCAGTTGCATGCGAATAACAATGTGTTAGTTAGTCACAGCCTTAAGCTCTATCACCACATAAATTGGGATGAATCTAAAGTAATTTTTATAAGTAAAGATGTTGGTATAAGAAGGCTAGTGGAGGGTGCGGCGATAGACAGTGGTTTTTCCATGGAAGGCAATAAATCCTTCACACAGGAAGATAAATTCACCAATAATCTTATTTCCAAGAAATATATTAAAGGCTTTAGGAATAAAGAACATTATGATAGTGTTGTCTCTTTAGCCATATCTGATGCTGCGGTTGCCTCTCTTTCTCCTGTTCAGGTAACTCGGCTAATTCCAGTACCCGATGCTGCCGGCGCCTATGCTGTTGACGAGGACCATCAGAATGACCGCATTGGACAAGGACCAATTAGACGTTCCAGACGACTGGCGGGGGTTTCATCAGAAAACGACAGCATTGCCTTATTTATACTTGATGACCGGTTCCATTTTTTATAAACAAGTCACTTAATTTTTTACTCCTGTTTCGTTTACTTCGCTGCAGTGCTACATCAACGTCTCGGATTGATAAGGGGAACCGAACAGATTCCCGAAAGCTATCCTTGCTGTTTTTTAATTTAAATATATGTACATTTACATAACTGTGGATTTGCTTCTCCATTTGAAGACTCGTGCTAATATGAGGATTTCTTAATAATAATAATAATAATAATAATAATAATAATAATAATAATAATAATAATAATAATAATAATATTTTGTGTTATTATTGTTAATTATTAGTAATAAAATCAAATCACTTGCATGAAACAATTAACTGCAATTGCTTCTCATTCGAATAATTCAATGCACGCTTTTTCATATTTGCTATGGATAATTAACTCCTTACAGCAAAAAGGGTCCGAGGTTTGATTCCCTATGGCAAGAACAATTCACCAAGTTATGTACATGAAACTTGGTCGGCTACGATATGCTTACATAGCATATGATGCATCGCGTTTCCATGGGGAAACAAATATACGTAAATGTCCAGGCAGTACACTTTGACGAGGTTACAAGCGCCGGAACAACTGCAGCGTTGTTTCCAGTAAATGGAACAGAGTTGATATTCGATTCTTCGTCCATTAACTGAATTGAGAGAACGTAGAAGATTCAGGAAGTATTGCCAAAATGAGAAAAAGTTGACCAAAAAAAAAATAAATAAATAAATAAAAAATAACACAATTCAACTAAATCTGCATGCAAGGAGGATATTATTTAGCCCCTAAAACACGTATTAACTTCAATATCCAAATTAATTTTTATCTTAAATCACTGCTGTAACATTATTAGTCGGCTCCCGTGATACTGATAGTTTCACATTGGACGAGTGAACTTCGCGCTCGGCTACCAATCTGGTGGTCCGAGTTCGATTCTCGGATCGGCCAACGCGAAATCAGAGGAATTTATTTTTGGTGGTAGAAATTTATTTCTCAATGTAATGTGGTTCGGATCCCACAATAAGCTGTAGGTCCTGTTGCTAGGTAACCAAATGGTTCCTAGTCACGTAAAAATATCTAACCCTTCGGGCCAGCCCTAGGAAGGCTTTTAATCAACTCAGTAGTCCGGTTAAACTAAGATATACTTAACTCGTGATACTGAAAAGAGTATGGTTAACTTAATTGGCAAAAACTGCTCTTGTTCTTTCTTTCTGTTTCGTCGTCTAAGTCTTCGTTTTATCTTTTCCTGATTCGGTAGTTTCATTTTCATGACAAAGTTTGAGTCAGTCAGTAATATTACGCAACACCTGTCAATCCCGAGTGATTATGGTGCTTAGTAAAGGCAGTACCATAGTAGATCCACATCAACCGTATATTTGACGTCTAGGCCATTCCCTTACGACGCTCCTGATTGGCTGTTGATAAGCCAAACACAGGAATAGAAACTCTCAGTCTCTCGAGAGAATTCATATTGGCAGGATGTATATTCCACCTCTCCTGAAAGACGTATCCCTCAGGAGAGGTGGAACATAGATCCTAACCATGTGAACTCTCGAGAGAAACAGAGTTTCCAGCCCTGTGATTGGCTTATCAACAGCCAATCAGGAGCGTCGTAAGGGAATGGCCTAGACATCAAATGCACGGTTGATGTGAATCTACTATAGTCAAGTATTCAGGAACCATTTGTCAAAATGAAATATTGTCAAGCTTTTATTTACTATTAATATGACACCAGTAAAATATTTCAGGTTATTGTGGTTGATTTCCATGATACTCCTACTTGGATTAATAGTTGTGTTCCGCCAGAATTTATCAGGTGACGCAACGATAACAATGTATTTTTCATATCGGCAAAATGGCAAAAAAATAAATATATTCGGCCAGTTGGAAATTTGGCCAAAGTTGATATAAATGTATTTCGATTTCTTTGCCCTAACGATTTGATTCAATCATATCATTCAAGTAGAATGAAATATGCATAGCCATGAAATAAATCTGCAAAGTCCTCACAAAGAGATTCTAAATATTTATTGCTTTCGTTTAGATGTTCCATTACAGTATTCACCAAGCTATTTTTCGTCTGGTCGAAGCTCAGTAAAAACATCAGGATATAATTAAGGGCAATGGCCCGTGCTGGCATAACTCGCTTCAATCTAAACCAACCAACCTTCCATTACAAACAAGCGACATAATAAATGAATGTTGATTTTTACAGAAAATTTTGGTCTGGAATAAAAGAAAATTACTGACACACATAAATACCCTTTACCTCACTCTGTAGAAGATCAGTACATTTTCATGAGCAAATATTTTGCCTCTTGTCCGTTTCGACCGTAGGCTGCCAGAAATGCTAATTTGGCTTTGCAAGCGTAATTAGTTGAATGTTTATTTCGTGTTTCGGTATTTTAGGACAGACGTTTATTCAGCTGTTCACGACTACAACTTTCTTTTCTGGTTGAAAATGAATGACCTGAATGTCGAGCCCAAATATTTGGCGCCTGAAAAGTTATGTGACGAGCAAGCCATTTTTATGAATGAATATATTCAGAACTTACTACGACTCACAGCATTTAGTTCGATGATTATCCGCAACTCAAATATCTCTTCTTTTTCCCTTCACTGAAAATATTCTTGTCGTGTTTCCTATTTCAACGAAGCTGAAAATGAAGCCTGGGTGATCATTCAAGGCCTGTTGCTTGCTGGAATATTACGCCAGTAACACTTTATTCTATTTCTATGATGAATAGACCAGGCACCTAGTATGACCGCAAAGATACAGTTGAAAAAATAAGGTGGCATTTGATAGGATAGGATTTGATTTGATTGATATAGAATTTGGCATTATGCCAAGCACTGGGGCAACTAAGGCCATTCAGAGCTGAACCGTATTTTGACAGTAAAAGGTTTGAAAGGTGTAACAGGAAGAAAGCCTAGTAGTTGCACTATGAAACAATTATTAGGAGAGAGTGGGCAGTAAGATGGAAGAAAGAGAATATAAACGGAGGTACAGTAAAAGAAATGAAAGTAGTTGCAGCTAGGGGCCGAAGGGACGCTGCAAGAACCTTAAGTAATGCCTACATTGCACCGAATTAGGTGCACTGACGGCACTACTCCCCTACGGGCCATTTGATAGAGATTTTTAATGCTCAGAAAATTCCCCAAATCCCGATTAATTCATTTGCTTAATCTCAGATGCGCCAATTCATTAAAATGAAGTAATATTAAAGAAATATTTTTCAGAGCTTTCGGGTATGAAAACTGCAAATAATTAGTTGCCTTATACAAGTACCCTCTAACCTACTCGTTATGGAAGAGTTGGTGTATTTTTTGGCACAAATGATTTTCCAATGGTGCTTTTTTTTTTTATTCTAGGTTACCAGGAAGGGTAATTTGTTTTTGTAAGCGCAATTAGTTAAAAGCTTGCTCCGCGTTCTGCTATTTTAGTATTACCCTCCACTCAGATGTGACAGATTGAAACTATGTATGTTCAGGAGTTTCATCAAACAGCCTTTATCGAAGCCGAAATCACGTTTTAAATATTTATGGTGGAAATGTTATATTACACGCCGTTTGTACCTGAAGATATCATGCTATAAAAAAAGCACAACAAAATATAATTCAGAATTAGTAATAGTTTGTGTCACTCTCCAATCTACGTGGTCTTATGGTATGCCTTGTAATAATATTATTAATTTGAAGACAATTCTTAACTGCATAGATTTAAGTGGGGTTTATTGTATAATAAAAAGGTGATTTTGGTAATACCATACTTTATGTTATTTGTGGATTTATTTGTTAAATAAATTTCAGTTATTTCCATAACCTTATTTTATGTAAAGAATTTTTTATTTACACGTTTCGTATTTGTTTCAAGCTCAATTTTGAGAATTTTTTTATATATTCAGACGTTTCGTATTTGTTCCAAGCTCAATTTTAAGAGTTTTTAATATATATATTTAGACGTTTCGTATTTGTTTCAAGATCAATTTTGAGATTTTTTTTATATATTTAGACGTTTGGTATTTGTTTCAAGCTCAATTTTAAGTGTTTATATATATATATATATATATATATATATAATATATATATATATATATATATATATATATATATATATATATATATATATATATATATATATATAAAAATTTAGATGCTTCGTATTTGTTTCAAGCTCAATTTTAAGAAATTTTAAAAAACTCTATTTAGACGTTTCGTATTTATTTCAAACTCAAATGTATAGATTTTGAACAATCTATTTTGACGTTTCATATTTGTTTCAAGGTCAATATAAAGAATTTATTTTAATATCTAACTAGACGTTTGATACCCTTTGCTTCAAGTCATTTTACGAATAATTCCACAGATCACATTTATTTCGTGCGATGTAGGACGGCCACCTAAATTCCATTTACTTTATTAATGGCATACATTAAAGCGGTAGATTAATGTATCGAGGAATACAGAAATGAACGTCAAAGAAGCCTATGCATTCCTGATGCGCTCTTTTCAGTCTTGCTTTCTCCTCTGGAATTTTTACTCACATCCGGGTTCGCATGATTCAAATTTCCTCCTGGAATTCGAGTCGGAGAGAAAATATACCAACTGATGAAGCCACGGAGTAAATATTTTGGTCCATTTTGTTAGTTCGCTGCCGATAAAAGTTAGGCGCCAATTTTGCCAAAAAAGTTCTCTGATAAAAGTTGGCCGTGGATTTTGGCAATAAATTTTTTCTGGGTGTAACAAGGAGTCATTCTCCTCTTAACTTGGAGGATGCTTCCGCTCAAATGTCAAATAATTAACCGTTTCTGGTTAATAAAAATATGCTCCGACAAGTAACTTTTCTGTTCAATAATAACATATTCAGTTAGCGGTTCTCGTTAATGAAATATATTCCGTACAAGTAAGTGTTTCTGAGTCAATTAAAAAAATATTTTATCCCGACAATTAACCGTTGCTGGCAATACAAATATATTCCAAAAGCAACCGTTTTGGCTCAGTAAAAATATATTCGACAGTTAAGCATTTCTGGTCAACAAAAATATATTCCATGTAGCCGCTAATAGTCAACAAAATATGTTCCAACAAGTAAGGCGCTTTGCTGGTAAGAAAAAAAAAATAAATATATCGTATCTATATTAATCCGACAGGTTATGCACTGTAAATGATGCTTTTATTGATTGGTTAAAAAAATCCACAATTATATATTAAAAATATATTTCTATGTAATATATAAAAAAAAAAAAAAAACTGTAGATTTTATAACAATTTGTTCTTCACGAGAAACTGAATTTCTCAACAATGCTTTTATTATTATTATTATTATTATTATTATTATTATTATTATTATTGTACTTAGGAAGCAGACCCTCTCTCAAGCATACTTTATTTTAAAAGAGTAATGGCTACTTCAGTCACCGCCACCAGCCAATAGGAGACAAGCATGGGGCAGACCCCCTGCTGTCAACCACAGATATAAGGAGGAAGGACACCGCACCAAGATCAGTCCACCCTCAGCTTCCCAGCCCAAGGATGTCTGGCAGCTCCAGACGAAAGCTCGATTTGAGAGAGAGAGAGAGAGAGAGAGGAGAGAGAGAGAGAGAGAGAAAATCGTTAATGACGTTTGATGACTTATGGTTATCATAGTTTTTCTGTAAAATTCAAATATATACACCTGATTTTGAACCCGCCCGGTATTTGACCATGACCTCATATAGGCGCTCTACTAGCCTGTTTAAGTGGCAAAAAAAAACCGCTATTCGCAAAATAAAGAATCTCTACAATGTAACGCTGCTGAAGTAGCCATTACTTTTAATAAAGTATACTATTATTATTATTATTAGTTATTATTATTATTATTATTATTATTGATTATTATTATTATTATATTATTATTATATATGGTAATAAAATCCCATTTGTGGGAAAAGACACACCGAGAAAATAAAAACTGTAATAAGAAAAATAATCAGAAAACAAAAACTAAAAATTGTGAAAAACTAACTGACATAATACAGTCAAGAAATGGAACGACGTCGTCGTGGCATTGTCTCTCGCATTCAATAACTAAAATACTTTACATTATTCATAAAGAAGATTCATTTTGAATTTTGAAAGTGTCAGGAGCCTAAATAATAAAATAGGTACGATGCCGGATTTTGTCTTATGTATAATCCCGAAAAGAAGAAATAAAAACAGCGACTCGCTGTCTGCTAGGCACAGTGGGATGGTCGAGTAGTTAACTGTCTGGGGTTTGTAATGAAGACCTGGGTTTATAATGTTCTCTTTGATAGAAGGTACTTGAAACATATTACTAAATATTTGTATATGTAAGTGTTTGTGTGTACATTTACCAGATATATATATATATATATATATATTTATCACGTTCCTAATTTTAGTGATTTGTTATAAACTTATATATATATATAGTATATATATATATATCTATATATATATATATATATATATATATATATATATAAATCTATATATGTATATATATATATACATATATATGTATATACATATATATATATAATACATATATATATATCTATACATATATATGTATATACATATATATATATATATATAATTATATATATATATATACGTATATAATGAAACACAATTCCTTGCTGGGTCTCGTTTATTAGTCACTGAATTAGATTACATAAAACATAATTAAACAACAGCGCTGGATGCAACGTTTTGGCATTATATATATATATATATATATATATATTAATATATAAATAATATAAATATTATATATATATAGATAATATATATGGATATACATATGTATATATATTGTATATATATAATATATGTATATATATATATGTAAACATATATATAATCCCATATATATATATATATGTATATATATATATATATAATATATTGGATATATATGTGTGTATATATATATATATATTCTATATATAAATTTAATATTATTATATATAATTGATTATATATGGAATCTATATATAAATGTTATATAACATTATATATATATATATAGATATATATATATATAATATATATATATATATACCATATATATATATATATATATATATAATTAAATATTATAACATATATATATTATATATATATAATATATATATTAATTAATATATATATAAATTATATAAAATATATATAATTATATATATATATAATATATTATATATATATTACATATTTATATTATATAATTAGATAAATATATATTATATATATTATATATATATCTATATATATATATACACTATATATATATATAATTAATATATACTATAAACACAGAGAGAGAGGAGAAGAGAGAGAGGAGAGACGATAGAGAGAGACCCGGCAATTATGGCGTTATCGTATTTGAACAACTCAACACTAAATGCCCAAATCTTGGCATGTCGTGAAATACTACGATCTGGACTTTCCCGAAACCATTTTCTCTGCATTCTATCAACGGAACTCAACATTCCTAAATATATACAATCAGTAGCCCAGAATGAACGCAAAGGATCAGAATATTCAATCTATTTGACTTTCAGTGTTACATTTGTATAATTCATTGGCTCCTTAGGATTCACCCCTTTGGCAAGAAGCTTCTGGATGATACATTAATGAGTAAATATGGATGGCTGCGTTAACCTTTCCTCTATATCAGATTTTATGATCTCAATTATAGTTTCCGCGACGTTAACTCAATAGGGCTCCAAAATACACACACATTGTTATATTATTTATATTTATATATATATATATATATATATATAATATATATATATAATATATATATAAATATATATACATACATATATATTTATTAATAGGATAGAGGGCTCCAGGTGTTATCCATATAATTTTCTGCAAGTATCTTAATCAATGTTATAGTTACGCGGTATTCTTCGTAACATACGAACACCCACACATGCGTACACACACACACACACACACACACACACACACACACATATATATATATATATATATATATATATATATATATATATATATATGTTGTAGGCATGCGTGAGTGTGAAAGCATCTGTCTTTGTACATACGTGAATGGGCCAGTGAGAATGTTACGCAATATTTATTCTCTTTTGAGAAAAATCTAAATAAACGCTATAAACTATTTTCCAAAATTATTCAACCCGAACTAACTTCCTCAAACAAACGTACGCACAGTTACGCGCAATGCAACTTCAGTAAATTCTTTCTGTTCGCGTACTCTAACACTTAAGACTGCGAACCAACCTACCCCCCAACCACCCCACCCCTAATAAGACTATTATCCTATATATCTTTCTCTATTGCTCCCACGCAGATGAAAATGTAAATATTTTTCTTGCACGTATGTGAGTATCAGTTGTTAGGAATTCTTTCATACCAATCATTTCTAGGCTCTCTAATTCTGCCGCTATTTCGTAGACGGATACAAAAGCCTTTTGTAGCGATGGAAACATAGCAGTCTTTCATAAAGAAAGAAAATTAATACTTTCCACATCCGGTGGCAGATTAACATACCCCTTTATTCATTCAGATGAAAAAGCCTCCATAACTTGAGTGCTGACTATGGAGCACATAAAGGCTGCTTTCTATATTCTTCATTATATACTTTCAGAGCCAGACGAAACCGTAGAAGCATTCCGTTGTGGGCTGTCTGTTATCTGGAGTCCCTGTACTTGTTCCCTCTTTAATAACGTTATCGAAGGTCCGGTTGGATTATCCACCGGACTTCAAAGAGCTCAAAAGAGTGAGGAACTCCACCTTCACGAGAATGTGCTTCGGTCTGTTACAATTCTTGATTTGGGACGTTTATGAGGAAATGAAGGTTTTCCTGTTTATCCGGTATCGAGAATTTTCTTGAAGGAATGAGACAAATGTCGTTCAATTCCATTTCCTCGGGAAAAAAAAAAAACCCATTCGGTATTATATCCGAGGTAGAACGCATTAAATATTAAATTGACTTTTGTAACAATGTTTGTGAGCACACACACCCACACACACATATATACATACATACATACATTATATATCGTCCATAGAACCGTAGAACAAAGCTATATACATACATATACTATAAGTATTAAGATACAATTTCCTTTAATATCCAATTCGCTCTACCTCGGAAATAATATATTTCCATTTATGTTAACCGAGTGTATGTATGTATATATGATGTATGTATGTATGTATGTAGTGTGTGTGTATACACAGGTCGCATTCATCAGACGATGTAAATTAAATGACCAACAATTAATAAATCTATTTTCGTGATTCCTGAATATTCCTGGAAAGGTTTTCCACTGAAAATCCTGGAACAGAATTTCCAATTGCAATGAAGACTCCATCCACAACCTCGAGAGTTTAATCAAAGGAAAAATGATAATTATATTTCACTCAGCCAGTGGTTCCATATGTAAATGCAAAGCACAGTAAATCTCCGAAACGTGAGTCCTATTGCCAAATGTCCAAGTGGACATGTGAGCCAAGAAGTTGGTTTCGGGGGAAATTCCCGCTCCCACAATTCAGAGTAGTTGTTTTGGCAGAGAGAGAGAGAGAGAGAGAGAGAGAGAGAGAGAGAGAGAGAGAGAGAGAGAGAGAGAATGGTGGGGGGGGTGTAGGTAGGTGGAAAACGGTTCGCTTTAATGGAGAATAAAGCTGGTTTATCCTAAAATAAGATTACTGGTACTTAATGACCCAAGAAAGAGACTGAAATCCTTCAGTATCTGCTCACTTGTGTCTGATCTGAAGATATACCTACATGAAATCATCTGTTACGAGACTGAGCTGTACACGACACTAGAGAGGGGAAATCTACTCACTTCGAGAAAGTAGGAGCAACAAATATATTGATTAGAACCATCACAACCCTCCATATCCAGCTTCTCAGAAATGAGATACAGCACCATTCAACTTCGCTTTTATTTTTACGAATATTGTAACCTGACGATCCTTGCCTGCCTCAGATCAAACAGCAGGAGGAGGAGGAGGAGGGGGTACAATTAAGGGTCACGTTAAAGTTAAGTATATCTTAGTTTAACAAATTGGTTACCTACCAACGGGACCTTCTGCTCATTTTGGGATCCGAAGGGTCACGTGACCGTACGAAGTCTGAAGGGTGAAAAATATTAGAATAAACGATGCTTAACCGAAAGATAAGCTTTGGTTCTGACTCGATTCTTGCAAAACGAAGAAATAAAGTTTTCTTTCATAAAGCAGCCCAATTTGATGTTAAAAACAAAATACAAAAAACTTTCATTCTGCCTCACCCTCGTCCTCAAAAGAAATTAAAGATATACAACCTTTAAAGATTAATTGTTTTCTTATTTTACAGACAAGCCGCCCAACTTAGTAATGGTATTAGCAGTTACTTTTTATGCCTGTTACATATACTCGCATCCCTATAATGTTTACATTACTTCTAACGAGGTGGACCGAAGTTTCAAGGGCCTC
This sequence comes from Macrobrachium nipponense, assembly GCF_015104395.2. Lineage (NCBI taxonomy): Eukaryota > Metazoa > Arthropoda > Malacostraca > Decapoda > Palaemonidae > Macrobrachium > Macrobrachium nipponense. The sequence continues at coordinate 15,053,916 of NC_087213.1, read as the reverse complement.
CATTGGATTTAAATACTGAATTGTGCAGTAATATTCACCTTTATTATACATTCAAATAAAACATATTTTACGTGTCATTAATATTTCCCATAATTATAGGTTATAAATGGGGACACTTGAACCATTTTCAGAAATGAGGGAATAATTCTGACATGAAAACATGTCCTGTAAAAGTGTCACGTTACAAACTATTTGTTTCCTTTTCATGGCGACACCGTCTGCATAGCTACACAGCATAGGGTGAAAATATTTAACAGTTTTCCCTTTCATGCGTTCATAAAAACCAATAACACTTTTGCCGTTTGCTAAAATATTTTCCTCAACCGACTGAAGTGCGTTCTAGTGTCAGTTCTCAGTGTCCCCACCAGTCACTGAATTTCAATAAAGACACAATTCTATTAATTGCAGACTTGGGCTCTTCTTCTCAGACAATTTTCCTTATCCATAAGTTTATCGATACTTCCTTTAAAATATATATTACAAAGTATGAAGCAAAAAGATAGAAAAATTAAGAGCGGGAAGAATTCAGTGAAAACATAATGCGATTCACTGCAGAACACTTTCTTTCGTCCTGCAAACAAGAACTTATTTTTACGTGTATCCATAATCTTATAAAATAAAACTTCCGTGAAGGTATTACGATGCGTGAATATGTAAAAGCAAGTAAGGAACTAAAATATATTCTTTGATCTCGAACAATAGAGGAATATTACAGCTAGAATATCTCTTCAGTAAATTGGACGCCTCATCCGAAGGTCTTGATATTCTTAGATATTCCTGCGTGTCGGAGAAGTCCTAAAATATGCTAATGAGTTTTCGGCTGTATTTATAATGGCCTCGCTCACAAGACTCGTGATCTCATACAGAAAGATTTTATAATTATTTTAAAATATTACTCGAAAAAATTTCAGTGTATATTTAGCATTTGTCATCAATTCGGGTCACTGAAATTCCTCAAAAGATCTCAACGTCTGTCGTCAAAGCGGAGTCCTTTTGTCTTTTCAAGTGTCTGAAATAAATCAATCATTCGTTGATGAAAGGGAGATTGAAAGTAAAAAGGCTGCAAATGTTATAACAGAAGGAAACCCTGGCAGCTGCACTACGAAACAATTGGTAGGAGAGGGTGGAGAGTATGATTGAAGAAAGATAATCTGAATGGAGGTTTAATAAAAGGAACGAAAGGGCAGAAAATAATAGTATTAATTCTTAAAGATGACCAGACGAAATACAACGAGAATTTTCACTGCCACAAACAAAAACACGACAGTTCCAACAGACTTTGGATACCAGGTCCTATGGTTCTCCTCTGGAGAGAAATTCATTAGTTTTCTATGTCAACACTTGAAAATCCGTCCCTTTCAAAAGTTAACGACTTTTTCCGTCTGGGCCTTTGAATAAATATTTGCTGAAATGAAGAAATGAAATCCCTTCGGTTTATTTCATTGAAAAGCGGAGAAGGAGATACGTTTACTCGAATGCTGTCGGGACGAAATGTCTGTGAAATGGGAGCAGATAAGTGAGGTCCCTTGCAACAAAGTGACCGATGCTAAACAGGTGGGGTCTGCTTTTAAAAAGGGGTCTACTGTTAAAAAGGTGGGGTCTCCTGTTTAAAAAGGCCTGGACTATTGTTAAAAAGGTGGGGCTCTTTTTTTTAAAAGGTGGGGTCTACTGTATATTATATATATCTCTCTCTCAATTTTACCCTTTTACTAACAGTCTGCTTAGTAGATAATATTGATACACTGTTACCTTTTAGAATCATCGTCTCCTCGACCTAAATTTCTTGCGAATAAAAATAAGAAAACATGAACGTGTGAGACGCATGTATTGTTTTTCTTATGTGTAAAAATATTCATACAGTAACGGGTTGTTTTTTTTTTTTTTTTTTTTTAGTAACAACAATGTCCAGGACACACTTTACGATGCTATTTAGTGTAAAGTGGTCTTGGAAAATTTAAAAGAAAAGTTATACCTCATTCAATGAAATATAAACCGTAGAATTATACACAAAAGGTAGACAGACAACAAAAATGACGAGTTACGAAACCTGTCAAATTACAGATACCTTATGGGAGTAAGACATGTAATGCCACACCCATGTATTTGATATTCATCAAGACAGAAAAAATGAACAGATTATACTCACGGTTCACAAAATCAAAAATCAAAAAAAATCAATTTCATATCTGACCATAGTCGTTGACGCCTAAACCCACATAACATAATAAGGGCTTCATCATGACATGAATGTAGGTAAAAATGAAATGCGATCTATACTGTTGCACAACAGGCCTACATATTGCTTAACAGTAACATTTACCAACAGCAACTACTGAACTGCATCCTATTTGCTCATGCACCATATAACCGAAATAATTTTTTTCAAAAAAGGCTTAAATGATCAAAGATATTTTGTTGCACTGAAATAATATCCTGCCGGTTGCCAAACCCCCTACGCCCCCTCCCCTCTTCTCTAAATCTGTTTTATGATGACCACAGCTTTTCATCTGACTGAATACCTCATGGCATCAAATAAAGCAATTTTCCACTGAAATACGGCGGTTTATTGGTGCTGAATTCACGCTAATTTCCACAAAGTGACGCAGATCTAAACAAGCAATTTTAACAGTACTGCGGATGAATTATATCCTGAAAATAATCGTTCAAACGACCGAGTTGGTTAACGTGGGATGGGCCGCGTTTGACTCGCTAAGGGGCCTTCATATATACGGACTTTTTTTTTTTTTTTTTTAACTAAATAAATGGCCTTCATAATACATTGAATTTTTTGCTTCCATACACTATGTATGTATATATATATATATATATATATATATATATATATATATATATATATATATATATATTATACATACATATATATATGTAATAAATACATTTTAGAATTACATATCTGTAAATAAAACCCATGACCTGAGGTCATTGGCGAATTAGGAGCGTCCTACGTGACTAAATCAAATCTAGATCACGCTATGCAATGCCTGCAGTAGCCTGGTTTAAGTTTGTTTGAAAACATAATCATTTTACATTTCTGTCAACTTATTCATAACAACTTCCATGGGAAGCGGGTTTGGGACCTGTTAACCTGCGCCGGAAACTTGTAACTTCCGAGCCGGCGGACTACGTATGTTTTTATGTGAATCGCTGAGATAGCTAATGTATCGCTATCAACATGATGCTCTAAATCTTCAGTTCATTTCTAGCGATAAAACAGAACGGTCTTACGACCGAACTGTCTCTCTTGTTATGGAGTTCAGAATAAAGTTGTTCTACTGTTATTCAACTTATCCGTTTGAATCATCTCCTTTACTTTAAGAAGAACCACTCTACTAAGATATCACATAGGAGAAAGAAGGAACCAGAATGCTTACGAATGACAGTCGTAAGAAAAGACAAACAGTCTTTCGCAACAGCGAAATGACTAAGAATGGTGGCAGCCTCTACGAAGAATAACATTAACAAGACCCATATCAGCCGACCGGAGAACTGCAATCACCAACTTCCAGCTATAAGTCAATAATAAACAGAGGAAACGGGATCTTCAATCAACGCAACATTTTATGAAGACGAAGATATGTCCTTCATCGAGAAGAATACAAGCATCAACATCGACGATTGAGTGACTGTTATCACATATCTCCGGGAATCAACATCGGACGAGGAGCAGCATCGAACATCAACAGAAAGAAGAAACACATAAAGGAAACAACGCGTGATCATTAGCAAGGACGCGAAGAGTAGGCCAAGAGGAAGCAATGCGAGGAAGGGGGCTGTGACGTCATCAATCTTGGACTTCTTCATGCAACGCGAGGAAGAGAGGAGACTGTGACGTCATCACGACTTCCGACGCGGGAGAGAGGAAACTGTGACGTCATCCCTTGTCAACAATCCTTCCCCATATAACCCAGAGCTAAGTAGAATTTTATCTATTCAGGTTTTTTCTCAGTGAAGTGTTGTTCATCAGGAGTCAATCGTCCAATATTACAGGAGGTGAGTTGTTCGCCATCTTAATCTTCATTCATTACAGGAATCAATCTTCAACTACGAGTTCTCGCCCGCAGATTCTTTTTCTCGTTGTTGCTAATCGTTTTCTTGCAGGAATTCTCCGTATAATATCTTTATCAAATTATCTGTATTTCTGTTATCTTTTGGGGGGATTTTCCTATTATTTGCAACACATTTATACTGTATATTGCATATGCGTTTACGTAGTGGTCGAGTGTACTCTTATAGATATTTTGATAGGACCGCAAGGAATAGGAGTGATAAGAAAAAAGTAAAAGTGAACATGGCAACTACTGCGGCAACTACTGCGGCTGGCAACCCGAATGTGGTGACGCTCTTAAGCGCGAGGTCAGCAATTGTCCCTTTTCAAGGTCGAGTCAATGGGTTCCTGCCTCAAAATGTTGAGGCATGGATCTCATCTGTAGACGCTCATTTAAATGCAAAAAGCATCACAGACCCAGCTGTACAATTACAGGAAGCCAAAAGCTTCATAGACTTTGCTAAAGGAGACGCAAGTGCATATCTAAGAGGTGTTTCTTTCCAAGAGGCGGCTACATGGGACGAGTTCAAAATTAGGTTACGTGCCGTGTATGGGGGTGAAGAGGCTTTAGATGTAGTATTGGCATTAAGAAATATCCTTAACCAAGCCTCTATGACTCAGCTTAATGTTGTCGAGAGGGCGGCGCTAATTGCCGACCGGCTAAATGAATATCAAGATTGTTTAAGTAACTCCGGGTGGGTTACGAGTGCCAGAATCGCCGTGAAAGATTTTATCCGTCTCATATACCTCACGACCATTACAGCCATGTTGCCTGAAGCTTTAGTGCGGTGTTTTGACAAAAAGCTGCAGCCCGACAGTACGGAATTAGATGTGTATAAACAAATCAAAAAACACGTCTAAATGTACTGACCTTGATCCCTCGCTCACTCAAGTTTTTGCAAAAAATGAGAATAAGCCACAACAAGTAAACGTGGTACATATATAATAATCAAGCTGCAGGGATGGTTTGTTATAACTGTAAACGACCAGGTCACATGATTTCAGACTGTCGGACGCGTTTTTGTTCAATACATAACAGTTCCACTCATTCATATAATCGTTGCTCCTCGCGGAATCAACAGCAGAATCCTACAAACACGCAAACAGTTGCCAATGCAAACAAAAAGAAGGGTCCTCAGTACTATAAAAAGAAACAAGCAAACGGAAATGCTGCTCAACAGCAGAAACAAACAAATCGTGCTTCAGGTACCTCTGTTCCTGGGCCGTCTAGCCAGAACTTGCAAGGTCAAGCGAATTTTCAAGGAGTGCTAAACAAAGCAAATACCACGTAGTTAGCTCCAAGGGGGGAGAGGACGATGTTGGGTCATCCATATCAACATCTTTTGTATCAAATAATCAGTTTAATCATTTATCAGATCATTGTGAGGCAATCGATTTTCCTATGAAACACACGGCCGAATCCAAAAAATCTGTGCAGGTTCCCGTAGATTTGCAACAAATTCACGCAATTATAAGTCAAGACGAGTTACGACCAACCTTACATGCAGTAAATTTGGACCATAAGTCATTTACTTTGTTCTTTGATTCTGGTAGTCCACGTAATATCATGGATTTAAGGACTCATCATTTACTCTTTTCAAACTTCCCTATAGAGAAGTCCGGAATAAGACTCTCGGGAGGGTATAGGAAATAATGAATTAAATGTGGTAGAGTAACTCATGTTCAGTACAAGGTCAGTAACCGCACGTGTTTCGATACCTTTATCGTTGTACAAAACATTAATATGTATCCGCAGTAATTATTGGATACCCGTCTATGGGCACTCAAAATATTACCTTAGCCCCTGCAAAACACGGCGTGTATATCAAAGGAAAATTCTATGAGTCTTCTAATACCTAAAATCAGTTTTAGATAATAAGGAGACAGACAGAGTAGTAACATATATTGAAGAACCAATCACTTGTCTCATAAACCAAGAAATAATCCATGCGACCCAACAGAATTCTCGCTCGCCCGTAATATCAGCTTGCACGCAAACTCTCGAGCCGAACGTAACTTCAAACATATTAGTGCGTGTAAAGAAAACCACCTTGGCCCGGGATCTGAAATGTTAATCCTTTCCGACACTCTGAAAACACACGGATATCCGTCACACAAGCCATTTATTCAGTCGGCTCACAACAACAATGTAACATCGAAGTCTGTAATAATCATTTGAATACCACTTTAGTAATCCACAAAAATAAACATATCTTGGATGTGAAGTTTATTAAACATCGCATTCTTACCGTAGCTGAGATCAATCACGCTCAATCAGTTGCGGATGAATCCCTTTTGCAATCTATAAAGAACAATATCAATAAGGACATTCAAGAAGAAGAAATTCAGCAGAAATTTTTGAATCTTTTAACTGAATATCATGATGTTTTCTCCACTACGGATGGACCTTAGGAAAAACGGATGTCATCGAGCATCGAATAAGGCTAAAGGACAAGCAGAAAGTAATCTATGTACCTTCGTACAGACTTCCTATGAAATTTCAGAATGAGATAACTGAGGAAGTAGGTAAAATGCTAAAAGAAGGAGTCATTAGGAAATCAAACAGCCCTTATAATTTTCCGTTAATAGTAGTACCGAAAAAGATCAAACTTGGCGGATATGCGTCGATTTTCGTCGCTTAAATGAGGAAACAATCCCTGACCGATTCCCAGTGCCATGTACTGACGATATTCTATCTCTATTAGGTCAGAACAAATATTTTACCAGTTTGGACTTACTAAAAGGCTTCCATCAGATTCCGTTGGAAGAAGAAAGTATCCCATACACTGCCTTCAGCACAGCCAGGGGACATTATGAATTTTTGCGTATGCCTTTTGGTTTACGTTGTGCTCCTATAACTTTTACTAGAATGATAAACATTGTGTTTGGAGACTTGTTAGGAGATATGCTACATGCCTATATGGACGACCTAGTAATCTTTTCTAATACCTTAGAAGAACATCTACGTAAATTAGAGTTAGTGCTACAAAGACTAAGGCAGCATAACCTAAGGGTAAAGATAAGTAAGTGTGAATTTTTTAAAACAGAACTAGTCTATTTAGGTTTCACGGTGTCTAGTCAAGGTCTTAAAGTAGTCCATGATAAGGTATCAGCTATCCGTAACTTTCCGATACCTAAAAACGTCAAGGGAATACAGCAATTCCTAGGATGTAGTGGCTATTATCGCCGCTTTATACGCAACTACTCAATCATAGCCGCTCCCCTAACCGATCTTATAAAAAAGGGCGTAGATTTCATATGGTCTGAAAATCATCAACAGGCGTTCAATAAATTGAAAGATGAACTGTGTAGTTCTCCTATCTTGAAATTTCCTGACTTCGGTAAGGAATTCTTTATAGCAACAGACGCCTCAGATCTAGGAGAGGTGGGGGTATTGCTTCAACAATATGATAAACAGTTTTTCCCTATAGCTTTTATTCACGTAAACTGAGACCTTCCGAAAGTAAATATGCAGTAATAGACAAGGAAGGGCTCGCTATTGTTAATTCACTCGTGCATTTTAAGTTCATAATATACGGTTATCCCGTCAAGGTTCTCACTGATCATAAGCCCCTAACTGACTTCTTTAAAGGCTTTAATCACAGCCCTAAGCGAACTCGGTGGCACATGATCATCCAAGACTTTGGCGCGAGGATCGGGTATTTACCTGGGAAAGCAAATATCATTGCTGACGCATTATCACGCAACCCCTCTTCATCTTGTACCGAGCCATTAGCTGAATTAATAGATATCTTAACCTCCACGCCCATTGTTAAAACTATATCTGAACAGGAAGATCTGGGCTGGAGTGCTGAACTATTACAGACGGAACAAAGAAAAGATCAACAATAAGAAAAAATCATCATTGCGTTAAACGGAAATCCGAAGGAAAAGGAATATATAAAGTATAAGCAGCAGAATTATATAATCAAAGATAATATCCTGTGTAGATCCGTGACGAGGAAAACCCGCAACACACCACAGTTGAATAACAACCAGGTGGTGGTACCTATCTCACTCATACCCACTGTCTTAAAATGGTTGCATGAAAATCCCACTGCATGGACACCCGGGTTTTTCCATAATGTCACAGAAAGCCAAATCTTTATTTATTGGCATACGATGCTTACAGATATAAAAAAGCACATAGCAAATTGTCGCACTTGTCAAGAATACCGAAGGGCACACGAAGACACCTGTCAGCCTAGGGGCTTACCCCGTGCCAAATCAACCCTTTGAAAGAGTACACTTAGATTTATTAACAGGATTTTACGAGTCAGACAGAGGAAATAAGCACCTCCTAGTAATCACAGATGCCTTGACTCAATATACAGAACTGATAGCGCTTAAAACAAAAACCGCAGTCGAGTGCGCTAGAAAGTTTTACGAGTGCTACATTTGTAAACATGGAATTCCACACACCATTATATCAGACTCGGGCGGGGAGTTCAATAATCATTTCCTTAACTCCTTGTGCGAATTCCTTTGCATAAAGAAAATCAATACCATGATCTATCACCCAGTCTAATGGGCTAGTGGAAAGGGCAAATCGTAAGGTTTTAAACATTTTAAGGGTCACCTTAGGGGGGGTAGACCCAACTGGGACATTGCCATACCTGCGGATTACTAAGCACACTTAATCACTCATATCATGTGTCTATTAAAATGACACCACACGAGGCACTGTACGGTATCCCAGCTAGAACACCTTTCCATGTATTAACGCCAACAACCAATTTATCAAATCCTCTAAAGGATGTTATGGATGCAAGCATAAGTCAATATAATATACTTCGTAAGAATTTAGAAGAAGCACAAATTATAATGAAAAGAAATCATGATAAAATAGCTAAGCCAACTAGAACATATGCCGTGGGCGATAAGGTATACATACAAGTATACGTACGTATAGGTCTAAATTACAAACTGACACCTAAGTTTGAAGGCCCGTTTAACATTTTAGAAACATTAACGGCCAATAGATTTAGGGTTCAAAATGTATCCCAACCCACTGATATTAGAATAGTTCCATTGGCACATATCAGAATCTAAAGAAAGGTAGATGGAGTGAGGGAAAAAATGGTTGTATTTATGAAACTTGTATAATAATTTAAATATTATATATATATATATATATATATATATATATATATATATATATATATATATATATATATATATATCATATTTGTATGTAAACATATTCTTTAACATGAGTTATTACATATATTTTACTCATTGCAGGTTTCCAAAATGAATCTGTTATTGTTAGGAGTGATATTGTGTGTTCAGACATCTTTGTTGTATGGAAAGAGCGCTAAGACGAAAGAAATAGAATTTAATCATGGCTCGATTATCAAAAGAACAGAAGACATTTTTATTGTGTCGAGTAATATAGTCATAGAAGTGGATATGCAAGCTATTCCTTTTTGTTGCCTGAAGATGACGTCCTTAACCTAAAGAATGACCTGTTGAGGTTTGCTGTTTCGTTGAGGGACATGCACCAACGTCATTTTCATGCTAACTCAGAGATTTCGCTAGCTCAAACCCTAAGCGTCGCGGAAATGTTATCTTACGATGTGCAAAATAAAACCGCTGAGGCAGAGGAACTTGCTCGTGACTTACTGATGTGGTCTGTGCGGCACAATAATCTCGAACGCCGCAACCCGCTTATTCTTGCTGGACTAAACATCTTGGAATCTGTTGCGAGTCTAGGCTTAGGAATTTCAAATCGCCTTAAGATAAATAATAACAAAATAAAAGAATTGTTTTTGCAACACAAAACCGAATTAGCTTTGTCTGAACTTCGCAGCCAGTTATCTTCAATCAATCAAATAATGAGTTTGGTGAACGAACATTCTAGTAATATCGATCAGATTATGGAAGTTCAACATTTGCTGGCTACGTTAGCTTATTATAGTTCGAAAATAGATCATATCCGTGTCAAAATATCACATTTTATTGAGAAATCAAAGGACTATGTAGAAGCTATTACGTTAGCGACAAAGGGTGTGTTATCTCCACACCTTATGCCTATTAAAGATCTGACGTTAACTTTGGAGAACGGACGGGAGAAACTAGGTTATATTCCTTTATTAGACGCCCATAAAGTAGAGTTCTATTATAGCCTAATATCAGTCAGCGTTGAAAATTATAGGATTATGATCACCATTCCTTTTGATTCTTCCGATGCTTGGCAATCATACAAAATAGCACCGTTTCCAACTTCCATGACGAATAACTCAAGTCCAGTAATACCCAATTTGACGGGACGTGTTCTGATTTCTCCTTATAGGAAATCATTTACAGTCATTAAAGACTTAGATAAACTCACTCACTGTTCAGAAGCCATGAATAACTAAAGTTTGTACAGCTGACTCTTTTGAATTCTATCCTATATCAGTGGATTCATGTGAGTTAGGCATAGTGCTAAACGGCTCTCTCTCTCATACACGCGAAGGTTGTCTGAGGAAACTTTATCCCTTTTACAATAACAAGTTCAATTACTGAATGAATAATGGCTCCTGGATCCGATACGACAAGGACGGTTTTCAAGTCGAATGCCCGGACGGGACCACCGCCCATTCACAAGTCTTTGTAGCAGCTGATGGCTGTACGGGGACATCTACAAACTACACCGTCAGAGGAGTCAACACGATAATACGTGAGAAGACGTATTTTGCGAACTATACCTGGGCGACTACAATTATCCCATCACTACCTCTCCCATACAACGCGCGGGTAGCTCATCATTTGACGCAACTGGCTGAGATGAACCACGCGTCACCGACTTATGCAGGTGGAGAAAATCTTCGTTACTACGTGCTGCTGGCCGTGTTCAGCGTGACGGCCATATTGGTTATCGCCGTCAACATCTTTGCTTGGCGTAGGCTGAGGCGTACACAGAAGGATCTTCAAGGAAACGTGTTGCCGCGTCCAGATGACGTACCTGTTGCGCTGAAGGCGTATACATTTAGGGCCGCTTGAAACTGGCCATTTCACTTGGTGCCTAGGAAAATTGTCTGGAATTGTGTTGTGTGTGAAAAGCAGTCTGTATGCTGGCAAAATGTAGGACAAGAAAGACTCACGCCTTTGCATTTGAACAAGTTAAAGTATCTCTTGGGCACCTAATAAAATATAGCCCAATATATATATATTAATATACTCCTAAAAGTATTTTTCGGGCACCTAAGTAAAACTATAACCCAGCCCTATTTATATTAATCTGTGCACACTTTATACTGTTATACCATTGTACATTTATATTATCTATTACAAAGAGTGACAAGTACTCTTTAACAATTATCCATGATCATGTTTGTGTTTCCCAGTAACCGCTATTCTTAATCAGGTTACCTATTACCATAATCTACCAGTAACCGCTATTCTTAATCAGGTTACCTATTACCATAATCTTCATGTATACATGTTAACCTTTTGATTTTTACCTTTTGATTTTTTTTGGTACCTAATAATTATCATTATCAAACATGGATCTATATTTTCCATGCATTTATCTTTGTTTATGAATATGTCCAAAAAGGGTATGTAACAGAACCTTTTTATGCATTTAATCACTTATGTTTATATCTAAACATATGTTACGAGCACACTCCTAAGAAACCATGTTTAAAGTAACTTTTGTTATTCAAGGCTTGAATGGTAGCTGTCCGAGCCTAATGTAATAAATACATTTTAGAATTACATATCTGTAAATAAAAACCCATGACCTGAGGTCATTGGCGAATTAGGAGCGTCCTACGTGACTAAATCAAATCTAGATCACGCTATGCAATGCCTGCAGTAGCCTGGTTTAAGTTTGTTTGAAAACATAATCATTTAACATTTCTGTCAACTAGTCATAACTTCCATGGGAAGCGGTTGACCTGTTAACCTACGCCGGAAACTTGTAACTTCCGAGCCGGCGGACTACGTATGTTTTTATGTGAATCGCTGAGATAGCTAATGTATCGCTATCAACGTGATGCTCTAAATCTTCAGTTCATTTCTAGCGATAAAACGGAACGGTCTCACGACCAAACTGTCTCTCTTGTTATGGAGTTCAGAATAAAGTTGTTCTACTGTTATTCAACTTATCCGTTTGAATCATCTCCTTTACTTTAAGAAGAACCACTCTACTAAGATATCACATAGGAGAAAGAAGGAACCAGAATGCTTACGAATGACAGTCGTAAGAAAAGACAAACAGTCTTTCGCAAAAGCGAAATGACTAAGATATATATATATATATATATATATATATATATATATATATATATATATATATATATATATATACGTATATGTATACATATACATACGTGTATGGATGACTAAGTAATTAAAAAGTAAAATATGTAATTATCGATTCATACTTCACAAAGGCAATGTATTTTATTTTATTAACCGCTCACAGTTAGCCGACAAGTTGGCAGCGCTAGTAAATAATAGGGTCATTCGACCTGTTATAAACGTAATAGATTGATTAATATTGTATAATCACGGTTCCATTTGAACTTTCCTCTGAATTATGGTTAACGTAACTTTATCATTAATATAAGGAAGTTTTCTGTACAGCGTAAAATGCTCTATGAGCCGCGGCCCACGAAACTTCAGACAGTCCAGTGGTGGCCTCTCCTATACCATTGACAGATCATGGCTAACTTTAACACTAAATAAAATCAAAACTACCGAGGCTAGAAAGCTGCAACGTAGGAGGTTTGATGATTGGAGGGTGGATGATCAACATACCAATTTGCAGCCCTCTAGCCTCAGTAGCTTTTAAGCTCTGAGGGAGGACAGAAAAAGTGCGGACGGACAGACAAATAGCCATCTCAATGACTTTCTCTTACAGAGAACGAAAACCTTTAGGGTGGTTTCCATGAATGCATTTATCAATAATCTACCTCACTGATTCATATGACAGTTCAGGCAATATCATGTGAACAGACTAGAAAATGGGGCTTTTCTTCTGTCTATTCAAACACAGCAATTACCGTCCCCGAACGATCGGTGATGACGGTGATGCAAGACACGGTCTAGACGGGACGTCCCGGCCCTAGGAATGTTGCGTACCTTTCGTAACTCGATTCGAATATTAAATTTACACATTTTATAATACAGATATATCTAATATTATTACTGTCGTTACTATTATCATGAATACTCTCTTAATACTACTTCAGCAATTGTGTGGCTATTGCCAAGTATCACTTCTATAATTTCATCTCGTGTATCAAGAAAGTGTATATTGTATTCTCTTCTTTCATTATCCCATACATATGTCCCTGAGGTGAAATAAAGCGCATTATTATTAGTCTTTATTATATAGAGATGGGAAGATTCTATTACTCGGGGCGCCCAGACGAAAAAGAAAACAAAAAGACTCGCGTTACCTGCTGTCATTTTCTTCCCCATTTATCGAACTCTGAGGAAAGGGCAATAGGACCTGACCATAGGGCAAGGGGACCCCACCAAGGGTCAAGGGGACCCGACCACCTGCTATCAGAATCCGATAGCCGCGACATACATCTTCCACGACAGCAATAGATGTGTCGTTGGTAATGTCTCTGTTGTTGAGTTACGAAAGGTGGAGCTGGTCAGCATTACTCTCGGATGTAGTTTATATTTGATGCATTGAGATACAAACCACACTAATGGACAGTGGCTGTTGAATGAGGCAAATGGTGACCTTAAGAAAAAATAGTTAGGAACTGGGAGGTTTAGGAAAAATCTTTGAAACTACGAAGTAATTCCCAGTTTGAATATTATCTCGGTTGCTCATCCGATTTACATTTCAGGCCTTTCCCCTCGGCAAAGTACGGATACAGATTATTATAAATATAAATTACAGATAGTCATCTTTTGATAGTTTGGTTTTTATCTTATTTGTTTGTTTGTTTGTATGGTATTTTTACGTTGCATGAAACCAGTGGTCATTCAGCCAGGGGACCAACGGCTTTACGTGACTTCCGAACCACGTCGAGAGCGAACTTCTATCACCAGAAATGCACATCTCTAACCCCTCAGTGGAATGGAAGAGAATCGAACTCGCAGCCACCGAGGTGGCAGGTCAAGACCATACCGATCACGCCACTGAGGCTCTTATATCTTATTTGTTGCCATGAAAACCTCACTTAATATTTTTTGCCGAAGATGTGAAACAATGTGTCATAAAAATCCCCAATTATATATTAAGAGAATAATACTATGTAATATATGTGTTTTACATATTAATATACACTAATATATAATTGTAAACTTATGACACAGATTGTTTTTCGAGATTGTGAATTTCTTAACATGCGAATCAATCATATTTACAGACAAATAAAGCCATGTCAATCAGGCAATGGTTCGCTTGAGAGAGTCACGGGGCATTTTTTCAACCTGTTTCCAGCCACTCTTCTTTATTCCTTTCGCCCCTTTTCTGATGATTGAATCACTCGATTTACTTAGTTGCAAGGCAGATAGATGATTTCTTTTTTAAAACAACGAAAACTCTAGGATTTCGTTTCATCTTCAACTCACCTGTAGCATCTGCATAGTCATTGCTTTGTCGGACGAGAGTCCAAGGTGAAGAGTGAATTATACGTACCAAGTTCACCGGCTGTGATTTACAATCCTTGCGAACAACATAGACGATAGCACGGGCAATAAATATATATATATATATATATATACATACACATATACATATATACACACACACACACACACACACACACACACACACACATATATATATATATATATATATATATATATATATATATATACATATATATATATATATATATATATATATATACTATCTTATATATATATATATATATATATATAATATATATATATATATATATATATATATATATATGTGTGTGTGTGTGTGTGTGTGTGTGTGTGTGTGTGTATAAACATATATATATATATATATATATATATATATATATATATATATACATATAATAAAATAACTATGCTTGATCGACATTTCAGTAAAATAGTGAGTTTGCCTATCGATTTTATTGTGTTGGATTAACCCTGAACAAACAGTGAATGTGAAAACATCCAGCCATTTTATTTAAGTTAAGGTCGAAGGCAAAAATACACATTAGGGAGAGTGGCGTCGAAAGCACACAGGAAGGGAATAAAAGACTTTAAGCCTCTATATGCGTCTGGGAGAACGGAAGCAAGGAGAGAATTTCAAAGCCCGGTATTAGAAAGAAAGACATATGTCAAGAATAGCTGAATTCTGCCGAGTAACTGCAGGAAGAGGTGGGCTAGTGGATGTTGCAAAGGTGTCAGAGAGAGAAAGAGAAAGAGAAAGAGAGAGAGAGAGAGAAAGAGAGAGGGAGACCGCCAAGCTGGGTCTTCCTTTGTCATAGTTATTTCGACGCCAGTTTACATCAATTGATTAAGTTTCCTTGCACTCAAGAGAAAGATTAAACAAATGAAGACTGGAATCCCCACAAAGGCAAAGTCACCGATGCAAATGGTGACCTCCATACCACAATCAAGTTTTCTGTACAATGTGTAATGCTGTATAAAACCATCATCTATGGCGGTGACCGGCAGCTC
>NC_087213.1:15018270-15035770 GCF_015104395.2 Macrobrachium nipponense | reverse complement strand
TATATATATATACTATATATATACATATATATATATTATATATATATATATATATATATATATATATATATATATATATATATATATATATATATATATATATATATATTGCGACTGTAGAAACTCACATTAATACTATAGAGTCCGGACATGATCTCGAGTTACTTACTGAGACAAGCGGTAACATTTAACTAATCCTTTTGATCTTCCAAGATAAACAAGGCATTTGGTTGTATCCATATAAAAGAAGAGGACGTTTTCTTATTTTTGCCACGTGACAAATCGTGACTATTTCAGACACAACGTGAAACCAAATAAAATTTCAGTTTCTTCGTTACGCTAATGTTTTTTGTTTCTGTAACGTGAATGAGCGTGATTGCGCCCTTTTTTAATTAAGAATGAACAATAATCAGCTTTAAAAAATCAGCCCTGACTATAATTAATATGCTAATTTTTTCCTTATGACTGGCACATGGCATTTGTGCACCTGAGGTCGAAAGATCCTATCACTCATTCTTAGGGATAGGTAGGCCTAGTAATGAGAAAAAAATCTTGTGTAGGATAATCTGTGGTAGCGAAGAAAGAAGAATAAAATTGCGTAGAGTATGTGAAAGAATATTATTGAAGAAAAGCAAAAAATATTAGGTATTAATAACGAAAAAGCTTCATCTATGGAGTAAAAAATCTGAAATGTCACAACCCTCTTTAATAGGACAATGCTGAACTACTTTCGTGGTTTGTTTTGTTTGTTTGTATGGTGGTTTTTACGTTCCGTGGAACCATTGGTTATTCAGCAACGGGACCAACGGCTTTACTTGACTTCCGAACCACGTCGGGAGTGAACTTCTATCACCAGAAATACGCATCTCTGACCCCTCGGTGGAATGCCCAAGAATCGAACTCGCGGCCACCGAGGTGGCAGGCCAAGACCAAACCGACCACACCACTGAGGCGCTTTAACTTTCGTGGTATGTACTATGTCAGTTTTTCTTTGACCCTAATGTTAGGCGGCTCTGCAGTTGAACTGTGTGCATAGGTTATCATTATCATAACTTCCCTTCCTTTACACACTGATGTGTCACGCAATAGATACGTTCAAATTCGATACAAGTCTTACAATCGACTGGGTATATAAATAATAGTGTAAAGGAAAGGTACGTTTTTGCGACGAAAAATAAGTAATGATTTGACAGCACAGTTTTTTTTTTTTTTTTTTTTTTTTTGACCTAAAAGATAAGGTACACTAAATACATATAATGGAGTCCATAGCGTTTGCTTTCTTTTTCCAGATTATAAACCTAATTGCTTTCATGTCCCCACATGACATTCTAGGAATTAAAAATAAATGCCATCACATAAATCGACTCGGTGAAATATCTTAAAGACAAAGAAAATAATTAGCGGAATAGACAAAAGAATTTTGGCCAAAGGCCCAGCGCTGTGAAAGGTGTAATGAATGGATGTATGGAAGTTTTCTGGCATCCTGACATCTTGAAAGGTGTAACTGGAGGAAGACCTCATAGCTGCACTATGCATCAATTGTTAGGAGAGGGTGTAAAGTAAGATGGAAGAAAGAGAGCATGAACGGAGGTACAGTAAAAGGAATGAAAGGTGTCGTAGCTAGGGGCAGAAGGGACGCTGCAAAGAACCTTAAGTAATGCCTACACTGAACTTCATGAGAATAGGATAATTAGTAGTAGTCCAGTTTCGTTAAAAAAAAAAAAAAAAAAAAAAAAAAAAAAAAAAAAAAAAAAAAAAAAATGGATATACCATGGAAACTATGCAAACTCGCCAAAACTTTCCGAGAGATTAGTAACTTGAAGGAAAGTCAGTATATTCTAAGGAAAATGAAAAGTTACCAGAGGTGATAAATTCGTGTGAAACTACCGCTCACACACAGTCCTTAGTACCCGCAATTGAAAGTTAGTATCACCCAAATGTTATTAAGACATGGGGTTTTCTTGCTCGTTTCTATTGCTTGTTCCCGGCCAGCACCCTTTTATCTAGGGTCACGAAAGCATTTGCTTTTATAATTCACAAGGAGAAAGTAAATGCTATGGACTTGACTCTACATGTTAAGTGTACCCATTTATTTTGATTTAAATAATATGCTCTATCCCATCATTACTTATTTCCTGTCACAAAAATGTACCTTGCCTTTGCACTATTATTTATATAATACTAATGTTAATGTAAAAATTGTACCAAATTCGAACGTATCTGTATTGCGTGACCCAAATCAATGTGTAAAAGAAGACAAATGGTGCTAGTGGAACAGAACAAAGACTAAATTGACAATGGGTGATACTGGAATTGCAGGCAATAGTGAGTTATGAAAATGATAAGCCTCAGAGGCAGATCCAGTGCAGAACCAGCTAATATTAGGGTGAGGGGAAAACGAGAGCGTGAAATACACGATATATGAAGATTCTTTAATAATGGTTTAGCTAGATAGTTATATACAGAGAAAGTTACAAGGAGTTACGAGGATTAGGATGTCTCAAAGACTTGTTAGTCCATCCGAAGAGACATCCTGTGCTCACTTATCTCTAGGAGCAGGTTTTACTGTTTATTCACAGTGCCCTAATGATTTTGTCTAGCTTTCTTTTAAACTCTTCCACACTTCTGAAGTTTACAACTTCAAAATGGCAGTTTATTCCACGTGTCACATATCTTGTATGTAAAGAAGTTCCCATACTGGGATGTGCTGTATCTCTTCAGTTCTAGTTTCCATCCATTATTTCTTCCCTGGTTATCGTTTAACGTAAATATGTTAGTCTACTTTTGTTGAGAGAGAGAGAGAGAGAGAGAGAGAGAGAGAGAGAGAGAACCCCAAAAGACAACTGAATTGGAAGGACCCCTTTACTAACTGCAAAAAGGCTTCTGAGGGGAGGTTGAAAGAAAAATACTCTAAACACAAAATTATTGCAACTCGTTCAGTCTCGGCTTGCAAGAGTAAGTTCTCTGGTACCAAACCTGATCCCTATCTCTAAGTACCTGGCCCCTTGCAACTTGCCTGTATTGCAAGAAAAACCGCTATGGTATATTGCAATTTTGCAAACATATTTACCAATTGCTTCCTAAAAGACTACGTTTGAAGGAAGGGTCCGGTATTTTCGACATTTGGGCATATGAAAATATATAAATTTCGTAGTGGTAGGGGGAACATGTTTTGATTTTAGTTTGTTTGTATTGTGTCTTTACGTTGCATGGAACCCGTGCTTATTCAGCAACGGGACCAACGGCTTTACGTGACTTCCGAACGGCGTTGAGAGTGAGCTATCACCAGAAATACACATCTCTAACCCCTCAGTGGAATGCCCGAGAATCGAACTAGCGGCCACAGAGGTGGCAGGTCAAGACCATGCCGATCACGCCACTGAGTCGCTATGAAGTTGGATGTGATAATTCTGAAGCGTTTAGAAAAACATGAGGTCGTTAACACAAGCATCTCTGCAAAAGTCATAAACAAGACAACATCTCAAGTAATGCAAGAATTTTTCATAAAGTAAACATACTGCTCTACCCAACTTTCTCTTTCGTAATTTAAAGTGTCACGACCTTGCGCGGTTGAGTGACTGGCTTTGTTCTGTCTTACCTCAGCATCTGTATAAAGGCCAAATAAAAACAAAATTGGAAAAAATTGAGAATCGCGCCCTCATGACAACGTTTTATAGTTTTTTCCATGTCAATATTTTATATGAATGACTCAATTTGCAGAATAAATGTGACAGGATACAATATTGTATGTAAATAAATTGCAGAAAATTTTTATTTCAATTTGATAATATATTTATTGTTTTCTCTTACTTTCCTTCAAGCTTCCTCTCACACATACTGTTATAGGTTTATAAAAATAAACCAAATAAAATAATAAAAACTTTAAACTATATTAGAAGCAATTAAATTCATTAACATCTGACTAGTATATCCAGGTTGAAAGTTTATATATTCAATTAGAAAGTGTATTCCAGACAAGTTCAGCCTGCCAAAACCGAATATGAATTTATTAAAGCAAGAGCGAAACTGATGAACTTTTTACCACCAACAATAAATCTGTCAAGTCTGACATTTCGGACAATATTTCTGATGGGTTTCATCATTTCTATCGAAGAAGACCGAGAACACTACCTCCTTTCTGACGATTCTCATAGCTTTTATATTTTCTGACAATAATTCTGACGAGTTTATTTTTTTTCTGATATTTTCAGGAGTACAGTCAGGTATACTCAAGATTTTGAATCATTTTATAATTCGAACAAGTTTTATCATTTCTGGTGCCTCTGACGATTTTGATAGTCCATGAGAATAATATGAAATAGTTGTTTGAACATACATCAGTTATTCGTGACATTATTAGTTCTGAGAATTTCTTACATTATTATTCCAAGTAGATCACATCACACGAAAAAGCTATATATCTGTAAAATCCTATCAAAGGTCTCTTATATTAATCTTGGAATCACAAATACTTCAATCAATGGCTAAGAAAGGACATATAAAATAAATCACATTTAAAGAAAATATATGATTTAAACACTAGAAACTCGTGCAGACCAATTGAAATTCAAACATTATTACTATTAGTAGTAGTATCATCAATCCTCAATATTCATCTGAAAATGCTAAAGAAACAAAACTGCAGTCCCAACAGAATTCACGAATAGTTTCATTTAGCTTGTTCAGGCCAATACTAATGGACGTATTTCCTTCAGTTTGACTTTTTGAACGCGACTGTTATTATTATTATTATTTTTTTTTTTTTATTTATTTATTTATTTATTTTTTTTTTTTTTTTTGCTCTATCACAGTCCTCCAATTCGACTGGGTGGTATTTATAGTGTGGGGTTCCGGGTTGCATCCTGCCTCCTTAGGAGTCCATCACTCTTCTTACTATGCGTGCCGTTTCTAGGATCACACTCTTCTGCATGAGTCCTGGAGCTACTTCAGCCTCTAGTTTTTCTAGATTCCTTTTCGGGGATCTTGGGATCGTGCCTAGTGCTCCTATGATTATGGGTACGATTTCCACTGGCATATCCCATATCCTTCTTATTTCTATTTTCAGATCTTGATACTTATCCAATTTTTCCCTCTCTTTCTCTTCAACTCTGGTGTCCCATGGTATTGCGACATCAATGAGTGATACTTTCTTCTTGACCTTGTCAATCAACGTCACGTCTGGTCTGTTTGCACGTATCACCCTATCCGTTCTGATACCATAGTCCCAGAGGATCTTTGCCTGATCGTTTTCTTTCACTCCTTCAGGTTGGTGCTCGTACCACTTATTACTGCAAGGTAGCTGATGTTTCTTGCACAGGCTCCAGTGGAGGGCTTTTGCTACTGAATCATGCCTCTTTTTGTACTGGTTCTGTGCAAGTGCCGGGCATTCACTTGCTATGTGGTTTATGGTTTCACTTTTCGTATTGCACTTCCTACATATGGGAGAGATGTTATTTCCGTCTATCGTACTTTGAACATATCTGGTTCTTAGGGCCTGATCTTGTGCCGCTGTTATCATTCCTTCAGTTTCCTTCTTTAGCTCTCCCCTCTGTAGCCATTTGCCAATTGTCATCGCTGGGCTAGTTCTTTAGTCTGTCTCATGTATTTGTCCGTGCATTGGTTTGTTGTGCCAGTCCTCTGTTTTTTCTGTCTTTCTCCTGTCTCTGTATATTTCTGGGTCTTCGTCTGCTTTTATTAGTCCTTCTTCCCATGCACTCTTTAGCCACTCGTCTTCACTGGTTTTCAGATATTGCCCCAGTGCTCTGTTTTCGATGTTGACGCAGTCCTCTATACTTAGTAGTCCTCTCCCTCCTTCCTTTCGTGTTATGTATAATCTGTCCGTATTTGCTCTTGGGTGTAGTGCTTTGTGTATTGTCATATGTTTCCTGGTTTTCTGATCTATGCTGCGGAGCTCTGCCTTCGTCCATTCCACTATTCCTGCGCTGTATGTGATTACTGGCACTCTGCCCATGTGTTTATGGCTTTATCATATTTTCCGGCGTTGAGTTTTGACTTGAGTATCGCCTTGAGTCTCTGCATATATTCTTTCCTGATCGTGTCCTTCATCTCTTGGTGTTTTATATCTCCTCCTTCCATTATTCCCAGGTATTTGTATCCTGTCTCATCTATGTGTTTGATGTTGCTCCCATCTGGTAGCTTTATCCCTTCAGTTCTCGTTACTTTGCCTTTTTTGTATGTTGACTAAGGCACATTTTTTTCTATTCCAAACTCCATCCTGATGTCCCCAGATACAATCCTTACAGTCTGGATTAGGCTATCTATTTCCTTGATGCTCTTACCATACAGCTTGATGTCGTCCATGAACATCGAGATGGTTGATTCTGTTGCCTCTTTTCTTGAGTTGGTACCCGGCATCCATCTTCTGTGTACTTTTGTCATGGGAATCATGGCTACTACACGAAGAGTAGTCGGGACAGTGAGTCGCCCTGGAAGATCCCTCTCCTGATTATTTAACCCTCTGCTAGTCTTATTCCAGAGCTTGTAAGTATTGTATTCCCAGTTGCGCATTGTATTTTTGAGGAAGCTGATGGTATTTTCCTCTGCCCATATATTTTCAGGCATTCTATTAGCCATGTGTGTGGTATCATGTCGAAGGCTTTCTTATAGTCTATCCATGCCATGCTTAGGTTGGTTTTCCTTCTCCTACTGTTCCTCATTACCATTTTGTCAATCAGGAGCTGGTCTTTTGTGCCCCTACACTTCCTTCTGCAGCCTTTCTGTTGGTGGGGATGGTGTTTGTCTCTCTAGGTAGTTGTATAGCCTTTCACTGATGATACCTGTTAGTAACTTCCACATTATTGGTAGGCAGGTGATAGGCCTGTAGTTACTGGCTATATTTCCCTTACTCTTGTCTTTTTGTACTAAGGATGTTCTTCCTGTGGTCATCCATTTGGGTGCTTGGTGATTTGAGATACAATGCTGGAGTTGTTCTGCTATTCGTGGGTGTAGGGCCTTGAAGTTTTTGAGCCAGTATCCATGGACTTCATCGGGACCTGGGGCTTTCCAGTTTGGCATTTTCTTTAGTTGGTGTCTGACTGTGTCTGTCGTGATGTCTGTGAATCTTTGTTTTATTCTCTCTGTTTCTTCTTCCTTGACTTCCTGGAGCCATGTTGCATGTTTGTTGTGTGATACCGGATTGCTCCATATGTTTTCCCAGAGTCTCTTACTTGGTTCGGCTTCAGGAATTTCTGGGTGGTTGTCTTCCCCTCTTAGTTGGCTGTATAGTCTTTTCTGGTTGGTTCCGAATAGTTTGTTCTGTTGGTATCCCTTATTCCTGTTCATGTACCGTTGGATCTTATGTGCTTTGGCCTTATGCCTCTGTTTTACATCTTCTATTGTGTTGTTTAATCCCCTCTCTTGTACTTTGTATTTCTCGTTGAGTTCCTCCCTTGTTTTCTTGCTTCTTAGCCTTTTTTCTGCCATCTCTTTCAGTTTACTGAAGTCAGATCTCATCACCATGATTTGCTTTTCCAGGCGCCTTTTCCAAGGAGGTTGCTGTTTTGGTTTCTGTTGGGTTGGTTGTGACGGTGGTGTTGGTGTCGAATCCCCATCAGTTCTGCTACTAATCTTGCTCCTGCATATGCCAAGTTATTTGTTTCTGTGATACTGGTGGTGTGTATTAGGCCCATTATTTCATTGACCTCACTTGTTTTCTCCCTTAATTTCTTGGTGTTGTAGGCTTTCATGGAGGGGATCTTTGTTCTCTCTGTATCTGGCTCCATCCATTGTCTAATCTTTTCTACCCATTCCGTCCTCTCTGTTACTTCGTCGGTGTTTCTTCGTGTGTCGTTGTTTGATACCTCATCCTCCCTGTCGTCTTCTGTGGCATCGTCTCTCAGTTCGTCTTCGTGTAATTCGTTGTCGTGTGACATTTCCCGTTCCAGTTCTTCTCTTTCTGTTGGGGAGAGCCAGTTCTTTTTCTTTATGTTCCTTATTATTATTATTATTATTATTATTATTATTATTTTTTTATACTCTATCACAGTCCTCCAATTCGACTGGGTGGTATTTATAGTGTGGGGTTCCGGGTTGCATCCTGCCTCCTTAGGAGTCCATCACTCTTCTTACTATGTGTGCCGTTTCTAGGATCACACTCTTGCTGCATGGAGTCCTGGAGCTACTTCAGCCTCTAGTTTTTCTAGATTCCTTTTCAGGGATCTTGGGATCGTGCCTAGTGCTCCTATGATTATGGGTACGATTTCCACTGGCATATCCCATATCCTTCTTATTTCTATTTTCAGATCTTGATACTTTATCCAATTTTTCCCTCTCTTCTCTTCAACTCTGGTGTCCCATGGTATTGCGACATCATGAGTGATACTTTCTTCTTGACTTTGTCAATCAACGTCACATCTGGTCTGTTTGCACGTATCACCCTATCTGTTCTGATACCATAGTCCCAGAGGATCTTATTATTATTATTATTATTATTATTATTATTATTATTATTATTATTATTATTATTTCTCGTTGTTGCTTAGACTAGCGAGCAACGAACCAAAGGGCATGGTAAAATTCGGTCGAGTCATTTGGTTTATTGCTTATACAATTCTCTCTCTCTCCAACGCCGCGTGGGGCGAGGGTCTGACACGACCGCCGTGCGTTGAGGAGAAGAGCGAGAAAAGATAGAAAGATAGAGAAGAGAAAGAGAGAGAGAGAGAGAGAGAGAGAGAGAGAAATTGTACAAGCAATAACAAACCAAATGACTCGACCGAATTTTACCATGCACTTTGGTGCGTTGCTAGGCAGTCTAAGCAACAACGAGAAAGCCGTCATCAGAAAGATAGAGAAGACTCTCTACAAGATTGATAGTGCTGAAGCAGCAGTCATTTTTAACAAAACATGTCTACGAGAGTGTCTCCTTCCAAAATATCATTATTATTGTTATTATTATTATTAAACCAAACAAAAACTTCTTTGTTTTCTTCTGAAGATTGAAAAAGAAACCCACAAAATTACTGTGTATAACGTGTTTATTTATAAGTATTTAAATTTTATTTTTTCGAGCACTTTCAGGCCCTATCTGTGGCCCTTTTTCAAGAGATGTGTACGTTGCCAGCCTGGGTCAAGGCTCAGCAGTTGAGAAAAAATAAAATGTAAATACTTATAAGTAAACATGCTATACACAGTAATTTTGTGGGTTTCTTTTTCAATTATTATTATTATTATTATTATTATCATTATTATTACTATTATTATTACTATTATTATTATTATTATTATTATTATTATTATTATTATTATTATTATTATTATATCTAATGTTTATTCTATAGAACGAGGCAAATGGAGAGGCGTCCTACTTCTCCCGTACATCGCACCGAGAGTCCAAACCTCGCGAAACATCACGGGAATAAATAAAAAGGCCAAAATACGACCCGAGGCTTTGATGGTTTTTTCCAGAGAACGTTCGCTCGCGTTATGGGTAACGATCGTCGAAATATTTCGACGCTCTTTATTCCCGGAATTTATTTCTAACCTTAATTGCTCCCGGCGGCAATGACTGAATAGTCTCGTTGCCATAACCGTCTCCCGAGGTGTTGGGTGGAGAGCGAAATCTTCCACGATTTTCGCGAATTACAGAGAATTTCCTTTCGCGAGATGAACAAACCGCGCTGATTCGGCGACATCAATTTCAAAGACAACTGCGATTTCTCTCTCTCTCTCTCTCTCTCTCTCTCTCTCCCTTATCCTTTCATCTCTCCGCTTCTCGATGGCTTCTCGACTTTTTTCATTTTTTTTATTTCTCTTTCACCCAAACGCATCATTTAGGAAGAGCTCCACATCCTGTTTGAATAGGTCACTAATTTTTTTTTGCTTTACCCTGAAATAGCCATTAAAACTTTGCTTTTAAGAATAAGTTTGAAACCATATCTTCAACTTTGATGTGTTCAGTGATTAAATTGGCAGTGACTTAATTTTGGTTTTTCCTAAAAATAACTTTTAATAATCTAATATTAGAACGAACAAACACTTGAGCAGCAAGAAAATCGGCTGCATAAACACAATTTTGCTGAATCAATCTTTTTAATCCGACATTTTTGTTGACTTAGTAGAC
Source organism: Macrobrachium nipponense (assembly GCF_015104395.2). Taxonomy (NCBI): domain Eukaryota; kingdom Metazoa; phylum Arthropoda; class Malacostraca; order Decapoda; family Palaemonidae; genus Macrobrachium; species Macrobrachium nipponense. The sequence goes on along the minus strand of NC_087213.1, from coordinate 15,025,692 downwards.
GTTAGGTACTTTTAAAAGGCCTTCCTACAATCGAACTTTTAGTAGCATTTCCCCTTTCTCTCTCTCATTGTTTATGCATATATATATATATATATATATATATATATATATATATATATATATATATATATATATATATATCTAATATATATCTATATATATCTATATATCTATATATATATATATATATATATATATATATATATATATATATATATATATATATATATATGTGTGTGTGTGTATAGTTGAGTAGCTATATCTTAGTTTACCCAGACCGTTAAGCTGGTTAACAACTCTCCTAGGACTGGCCCGAAGGATTAAATTTTTTTTTTTACATGGCTAGGAACCAATTCGTTACCTAGCAACGGACCTACAGCTTATTGTGGGATCCGAACCACATTATATAGAGAAATGAATTTCTAATCACCAAAAATAAATTCCTATGATTCCCCGATGGCAGAGCAGAGAATCGAACACGCGACTACCGAATTGGTAGGCGAGCAGGTAACCCACTCGCCCACCTTGGAAGTGTGTATAGTATATGTGTATATATGCACACATTCATGTGCGCACAATATATCTGTGTATTAAATCTAGGAGTGGAAGATCTAATGACAACCAATGGGTCTAGGTCCCCAGTGGGACAAAATCCCCCGTAGGACAAAATCCCCCGTTGGACAAAATCCCCCGTAGGACAAAATCCCCCGTAGGACAAAATCCCTCAAGGACAAAATCCCCCGTAGGACAAAATCCCTCAAGGAAAAAATCCCCCAAGGACAAATTTCTCTGGACAAAATCCGCCTGGACAGAATCCCCCTGGACATATTTAAAGTCATGAAAATGTAAGCAACCAATAATAGTAGCAACGAGTTTCATTTTCCATTGCTTATATAGTTCCAAACAGAAATATACTAAAAGACTCGTACAGTTGTTTGTTAGTTTTTCATTTATTATTACATATATAGTTCTAGTCAGGTGAATATTACTGATAGAAATTTTTTAACAAACTCAGGAGGTGGAATTCTTAACTATAAAAATATTTGAGGAAAATACAAATTTCAGGAAAAAGGCCAAATTGTTCATTCAAAGACTAAGTTGTGTTTAATTAAAACCCTGAGTTAAATGCAATGCCTCCAAGATAATATAAATAAGTTTTATCTTGTTATGTTAGCAACTGATTTGATTTGTCATGTGGCATCCTTATATTTCTTTTTAGGTGGTTCACTAGCGATATCAGAAATAATTTGATTCATCTGAACATCTTGAAAGTTGTTTTCTCGCTCTAAGAGACCATAGACTTCCAGGTGACTGGATGGGAACACCCAGCAAATGATACGAAACTGCGATGCCATCCTTCCACAGAATTATTGCTACAATTAAATTCATCGTTTGTTCTTGCATACATATGCCACAGAGGTATGCTAAATGTGGGTTTCCGGCGTCCTCGTCGACATGGCCTGGCAATATAGTACTCCTCAAAGTCATCCAAAATCGGGAAACTCTCTTCTGGCATACTATCAAGAGAGCTCTTCTAACGCTTCATGAACAGATTCAGGGGTAATAAAGGCGAAGGCCGCTATCATTTTCTCATTTTAGGAGAAAATTCATTATTGTCTTGATAATGTTTTTGTAAACCAAACTCTTGTATCTTTCTGTAAATATTTTGGACAAATGAAAAAAGCAGCCTTTAACATCGACTTCAGGAAAGAACGCTATCAAAGTATTCAGCATTGCTCTTCCAAAATCAATCATTGCACTCGCAGGTGAGCAATTTGTCAAGATTTTCACTCCTTGTATAAATCTGTTATAATAGTGCATAGTGTTGAACGTAAATCTATCCTTCACGATGCAATTTCACCTGTCCTTTGTTGCTCCTCACAAACTCCATCTTCTATAGGTGGAAGTACTAAAGTGATTTCCAAAATTAACTCTGTAAGAAGATTTACTTAAAATAACTAAGTAAAAAAGTATATCGCCTTTTTAGAAAAATGAGCAAAGGACTGTACTGCTATGACAGTAAGATGTAGTTAGTGTAGCTGATAATAAACGGTAGAAAACGGGGAATTCTGGCAAGAGGGATTTTGTTCTACGGGGGATTATATCCTCGGGGATTTTGTCCTACGGAGGATTTTGTCCTGATACCCATCCAATACACAAGGTATTACATTGGCTCACATTCACTGTCACTCTCCTTTGTTAGCACTGACGCAAGAGATCATATTGGCTATGAAGGAGCTAATATGTAACTGAATTGCTCATAAGTCTTTGCGAGGTACAAAAGACATTTGTCAGCTCTTCCGCAATTGCAAACAGTGCTCAGCATCGTTTATTATTGTCAGCAATATATTGTTCATTAGAGGTAAATAATTGCGGCTGGCATTATGTACAAAAATAATTTTTCTCTCTCTCTCTCTCTCTCTCTCTCCAATAATGGCACCTACATAAATGTTGGGGGGAAAAATATACGTATATGTTTACGGTCGATTCACACACACCCCCCCCCCCTAACAAGAGCACAACAAAAGGAAGTAATTAGCATACAGACGTAATCCATTATATTTAAATTGCATTTCTTACCAGCAGTAATTCCACACTTCTTTTACAGTTGTAATTACGAATATTTCTAATCCTGTAATTACCATGGGAGGTTTTTCCCCTCTGGACGCTTTCATTCTCTTCGCTTATTTATACACTTGTAATTTTCATTACCTTTGTTGTCTTTTATCAAGAATATGGTTGACTCCGATTGAAAAGAGGAATAAAACTTGAATATAAACAATTTCAAATTTCATAAAATGTCTAAAATTTTTAAAGACTAGATATTCTTGATCATTATCTTGCACAAGCAGTTCTGGGTAATTAGATTAATTTTGAACCTAATGCTGTAAATATCACTTGATCGCAGCACAATTATAGTTTACATATTGAGAATTCCAGTGCTATAAAAATCATGAACTAAGTGTCCGTATGGCACAGAAAATCAAAAACATTTAAAGAGACGAATTAGCGCTGCATTTGATAATTGTTCCTCTGATGACCTGGGCAGTGAATTACATACCTGGTAGTTAGGGCCGAGTCAGAGACTGCGTGCTGAATCTAAGATTAACATGGTTAGATACGTACTAAAACGTCGGTTGGAAAATAGAAGGAATATAAAAACCGAATCTTACAATTTACTGTACACAGCTGTTATAAATGTGTTCAATTATTCAAACACGCTGACATATAGGTGGCATACATGTCACATAAGATCCCTCACAAAGTGGATAAGAGTGATGCTTAATGAGACAAATATGATCCATGTTATGTGCAAGTCATCTCGGAACGTTTGTTTCGTGTTTTTACGTTGCAACGGGGGCTTTACGAGATTCACAAACAAGTTGAGAGTGAACTCATCTCGAAACGTTATGAGGCCTTAAACTGCTTTTTGCAAAAATAAATAAATAAATAAATAATTTTTTAAAAATCATTAGGTTTCCTGCACCAAAATCGCAATTGGGAACTGTTTCATTTCTTTAGTGTCCGATAAAAAAAAAACAGATGTAAAGTTTTTTTTTTTTTTTTTTTTTTTTTTTTTACTGGAATGACGTTTCCTGGAGACTTCTTAAGAGGGTCTTTATTGTTTGACGTTAAATCATTAACATCACTTCTGTCTGTCTGTCTGTCTGTCTTGAGGCAGGGACGGAAGTTTCTTTTATAATATCTTTTAACACGACCCATAATGCCAAACTGTCTGCCTGTCTGTCTGCATGTCTGTTTCCATGAGAAAGAGAAAGTTATTTTTTTGTAATCCCTTAATCACGACCTGTACAGGAAATAAAACCACCCGTGGAATAGTGGAATAATCTGAAATATGAAAAGAAAAATTTTTTATGATTAGTTAATTACTACCCTGTCACCAAGTTTCTGAGGAAAAGGCTAATTACGCGCTGTGTGTTCTATATAATGACTGCATATAAAAACAATAATGATTGAGTAATCACTTTATATCACCTTTGGTTTTGAAAGGTCAAACGTTGCCGCATTACTGGAGGCCAAATCTTTGAATAACGAGAAGGTAAAAGTAAACCGTAAATATCATTTTCCTCTGGTTTTAATAAAGGCATCGTCCTTTTCATACAGATGATTATTAGCTGCAATAAACCAGCTGCCTACGTTTATGTAACCGGAATTACTAATGAGAACTATAATAAATGTTTATTAGAGCTTTAGTGTGACATCAAAAGGAATAATGGTTGTCATGTTTTATGAATATCCCCAATTATAATTACCGAACAGAAGAAAAAGCAAAAGGTGATAAGGGACTACGAACAAAAATTCACCTGGTTAACAAAAGGAGAGTAAGGGTAATATTGAGAAAACTGAACAGCGGTACAGTAAAACGAATGAAATGGGTTGCAGCTGAGAGCCGAAAGGACATTGCCAAGAACGTTTGGTAATGCCTACAGTGCACCGCGTCAGGTGCACTAATATCAGAACCACCCCCTCCCCCCTCCTCACCGGCCAAAATAACAAGAGGATTAGTTTGAAAACGGTAGAGTTGTTGCAATGTGATGCATTATGCCGGAACGCAAATTTTAAAAGCCGTTTACAAAGACAACTCTCATGTTTTTCACTTAACAGTTTATTTTGATTCCCATGACCCATCATAATTTGGGATATGTTCCAAGTAATGAAGCTGAACTTATCTACACTTCTGAAGATAAAAATGCAGTCTTAACAAATCCTTATCAAAGCTCCGTTGATATAATATGCATGTGTGTATATACGTATATTATATATATATATATATATATATATATATATATATATATATATATATATATATCTCAGTTACTCCAAGTCAGTATTTGAAGGCCATAGTACACGGACTTACAAAGTAGTATCACACACTCTCTTCATGTGTTTGCTAGTATGAGAGGAGGCACCTCAGTGTGATTGGCGATTCTTCCCTTTATCGAGTAGCACGCACTAATTTGCTTTTCATTTTTTGAAGCTGTCAGCAATTACCCTGCACTCGGTGTTATTAAGGCTCGCCGTAACTGGAAGCTTGTGCTTCTCGACAGCCACCATAGGTTGCGACGATGTCTGCAATTTTCAATGTCGGCTTTAAAAATAAAAATAATCAAGACGAAGGGTTGCTGGTGGGAAGGTATATATGGTTCTATGGGACGATGGTTGCTGAAACAGTACTTCTACGGATCATAGATTCAGAGATACATCAAGGTTCTTAGACCTTGGGATACACCATGTTCCGACAATGTTCACAATCAACATTTATGCGAGGAAGGAAACAACCCTTCTGAACTAAAATGTAACGGAACTGGACGAAGGGACGCTGCAAAGAACCTGAAGTAATGCCTACAAGTGCAATGACGGCACTATCCCCCTAAGGGGACAATTAAAAGATGAAATGAGGAATGAGGAACATCTTTTCCATGATCAAGTACATTTCAACTTTTGATAACTGAAAAGTCACGATCACTTAAAGAACAACAACCATAATGTCATTCTTTATAACTATCTAATGTCAGGATCGAAAACCGCACGAGAAATGTGGTCTCTGCTGGTTTTATTTACCACAGCTCACATTTTCTTTACCCCTTAAGTTTTCTCTAACCTTTACGTTTTCTATTGTCCTCCACATTATCCTTACCCCCAAGCAGTGAACTGACTATTCTTGGTACTGACATGATAATTATCATATATATAATTCAAAGGAGTTGGTTTCACAAAATACTTCTTTAATTTCACTAAAAAAGCACTTCCGTTCGTCTATTAATATAAAAGGGAGAGAGAGAGAGAGAGAGAGAGAGAGAGAGAGACTTCTGTTTATATATGTATATAATATATACATTATATATAAGAGAGAGAGAGAGAGAGAGAGAGAAGAGAGAGGAGAGAGAGAGAGAGAGAAATAAAGCTTGCTCAAGGCACTTTTTAACAATATTTTTTTATTACATCCCTCTGGTAACTGAACACGATTTTGATAAAACCTTGCACTGATATTGTAAAAATACAGTTTCCACGAATTAAACTACGATTTATTTCTACGCGTTAGCATATGAGCTGTTTTTATAATAGCTAGGTTTATGAATGAAAATAATGTGGAATGGAATATAATAAATTTACGCCCAAAGGCCAGGCGCTGGGACTAATGAAGTCATTCAGCGCTGAAAGGGAAAGGGAAACTTTTGAGTAAAATGTATAGCATACAGTGCACCGCGTGAGAAAGCTATCTATATCGCACGTTCTAGCGACCTCTGAAAAACATGACCAGCAATAAAATCAAAATCCCACACCTGGACAGGATTAAGACAACGCTCTTAAATAGCTTCTATGTCTGCCTGTCTGTCTTTCTTAAGATAAGACTCTTTTCAAATAGGTTCCAATTTCAACTGGCACACACTGGTTTTGCTTTTTAAGCTTTTAGAATCAAGCCCCCCCCTTTTTCCCTCAGTCCCTCGCCCCCTCTCTCTCTCTCTCAACTAGGCTTCTATCCGAGATGTTAAGATTCCAAATTTTCCAACGTCCTCAACCCTCTCTCTCTCTCTCTCAAAAACTATAAAAAATACTCATATAGATAGTACGACACTTCAATAATAGTGCTCTCTCTCTCTCTCTCTCTCTCTAAAACCATCCATACTCATACAGATGTACGACACTTTAATAAGTGCGCTCGCTCTCTCTCTCTCTCTCTTCTCTCTCTCTCCACCACAAAAAAATACTCATATAGATAGTACGACACTTCAATGATAGTGCTCTCTCTCTCTCTCTCTCTCTCTCTCTCTCTCTCTCTCTCTCTCTCTCTCTCTCTCTCTCTCCTATCTTGAGAGATGAAAAAACTCAAAGTCCTTCATACTTGATGTCAGACCAAGTAGAACCCTCTGATAATCTCCTTGACTTATCCCATTAAAATCCCTTTACTTTCCGAGCAATCTTATCCCAGTTTCTTTCATTAGCCCTTGAATATTCTATATAAAACCACAAGATTTCATAGAATACTGAGAAAATGTTGGATTTTATCTCCAATTTTTTTAAGACCGAGAGGAAAAGACATATTAAGACTGCTAATCTGCTCAGAGTTTCGCAGGGTAAACTCTTACGGTGTCTCTAAGCCGACTGCCTGCCAATGGCACTTCTGTTAAGCTATTATTGGAGCCTCCTTGACTGCTGACAAACTTCACGACAAATATTTCCACTTGGCCTTTAATGTCGGGGCTCAAGAGAGACAAAGTCTTTGTCGCCGCTAAGTCGTCACATTTCGACTTCAGCCCAACAAATGAGTAGAAGCACTGCCAACCTCGGCAGCAACTCCTTTACATACAAGGGCATTTTTCTGGTATGCTCGGAGATACATTAAGAGAAATTCCGAGGAAATAAATGTCGCTGTAAAACAGCCTTTAGAAAAGCCAGGTT
>NC_087213.1:15007819-15017770 GCF_015104395.2 Macrobrachium nipponense | reverse complement strand
CTATACAGCTTTCTGCAAAGAGAGAGAGAGAGAGAGAGAGAGAGAGAGAGAGAGAGAGAGAGAGAGAGAGAGAGAGAGAGTACTACTCCTGCTTTTAAGAGAATCAATATACCACTGACCTCAGAGAGTTCCCATACAAAAGTCCCATACAAAACGACTGATGGACAGTGAATGTTCAGAACCATTGAAACATACGTACAATCAATCTCTCTCTCTCTCTCTCTCTCGCTCTCATCTCTCTCTCTCTCACGACAGGGTGTAGAGAAAGAGTTGCTCCCCATATCAGGCTTTGTTTTTATTGGCAAGATGACATCTAGTGCTTCGTTAACTGTATAAGAAAAATCTCAGTGCAGGCCACCATCTTTCCAGGATTTGTTGCTTATCTGAGAGAGAGAGAGAGAGAGAGAGAGAGAGAGAGAGAGAGAGAGAGAGAGAGACTTTGTCCTCCTTCCTTTACAAAGACCCAATAAAATTCAACTCCTTTGATGTGAGATTCTGCCGTTCATTAAATCACCATCCACCGAGACTGAGTATAAACAGTTTATCAAAAAAAAAAAAATCTGAAATGATATAGTTGACTTGCTTCCTCCTGGAAACCATTAAAAGATAAAAAGGCGGCTCTGGTCAGAGTAATGGCGCGTGAATTGGTTAAATCGAAGAGCTCACAAAACAGCTTAACTATATTTCTTTTTTATTTTTCTTGCCTATTCCTGCTATAATCTTGCTTTCTGACCCATTTAATTGATGAATATCATTGCGACTTGTCAATGGAATGGTATTATGAAATATCGACCAAAGTCCAAAGAGGCTGGGACCTATGAGGTCATCAGCGCTAAACAGGAAATTTAGAGTAAAAAGGTTTTAAAAGTGTAACGGGAGGAAAAGAAACCTCACCAGTTTGCACCATGAAACAATTGTTTAAGAGAGGGTACAAAGTATGATGGAAAGAAGAATGTGAATGGAGGTACAGTAAATGGAATGAAAGGGGTTGTAGCTTGGGGCCGAAGGGACGCTGCAATGAACCTTAAGTAATGCCTACAGTGTAATACGTAAGGTGCACTGACGGGACTTTTCCTCCCCTTTCCCCCCCACCCCAACATTGGGGACAACTTGTTAGTGAATCCTTATTTGTGACACTAGTGCCACGAGTAATTCTCTTCACCAATTTTGTTACAGCGATGCAATTTGAAATTACTGTGTAGTCATTTGCCAAGTTCAAGTGACTTTTTATTTTTATTTTCCATATGTATTCGTTACGTTCTTGATGTCGGTGCACCTACTATATATAGGATGGACAAATCCTCTTTGATCCGTAAAATGTATTTAGTGTAGTATTCATAACGACCTGCAGTAAATTAAAAGCTCCCTTTGGCACTGAAATTGGCTGTCTATTTGATTGGAAAAACTTATTTTCTTTGTCAGTGATGACTTTGTTGCTGATATTCACCCATGCAATTGATTGCGGCAGTTTTTTTGGTATAGTATTGCAACAACCACATTGATTACATTATATATATATATATATATATATATATATATATATATATATATATATATATATATACATATATACATATACACTATATACATATATATATATTATATATATATATATATATATATATATATATATATATATATATATATATATATATATATATATTATATATATATATATATATATATATATATATATATATATATATATTATATATATATATATATAATATATATATATTTATATATAATATATATATATATATATATATATATATATATATATATATATATATATATATATCTAGCTGAAGAACCCGGCATTGCCCAGGATTACTCTGAATGACAATTGATCATTTACCATAGAAAGGAAGTACGTAATGCGGTGTGGTTTTGATTAACATGTCTCTACTAAACCGAAACACCCCCAACTAAACAAACACATACCCCATAAACCTATACACACCCCTACTAAGCCTAAATACACACCCTACTTAACTGAAACGGCCTCAGTAAAACCTAAGCACAACCCCACCCCTACTAAACCTAAGCACACCCCTACTAAACCTAAACACACCACCAATAAACCTAAAAAAAAAACACCAGCCACTGAACCTACATGCATCCCCCACTAAACCTAAATACACCCGCAACTAAACCTTAACACCCCCTGAATCAAAACAAACTTCACTGAACCTAAAAACATCCTCCATAAACTTAAAACACACCCCCACTAAACCTAAACATATCAGTCACTAAACCTCAAAACCCTCCACTAAACATAAACACATCCACCACTAAAGCTAAACACATCCCCGACTAAACCTAAACACACATCCAATAAACCATAACACACCCCACTAAACCTTAACACCCTTCTCACAAAACCTAAACACAAGCCCCTAAACCTATACACACACACACACCGACCACTAAAACTAATTACACCCCAACTAAAGCTAAACACACCACCAACTAAACCTAAACTCCCACCGAAACGAAACACTCCCATTCAACCTACACACATCCACCATCAAACCTAAACACACCCTCCACTAAACATAAACATCCCTCCCACTTAGCCTAAATGCACCCTCCACTAAGCCTAAACAGAACCAACTAAACCTAAACACACCATCCACAAAACTTAACACCTCTCACTAAGCCTAAATGCATCCCCACTGTACCTAAACACACAGCCCTCACTATCTCTAAACACACCTCACTAACGTAAACACAAGCCACCTGCTATGGCTAAACACCCCCCCCCCCCCCCTAAACCAAAATACACTCCCCAACTAAACCTAAACACATTCCCCTACTAAACCTAAACACAACACCCCAAATTGATTTACGGAGAACAGAGATTGACGCACAAAATGCAGCCATCGTCTTTGCGGAAAAGGGTCGTACTACAACTGAAGAACAACCATTTTAATATCAAGGGCAACCTTACCTTGGATCTCTCTCTCTCTCTCTCTCTCTCTCTCTCTCTCTCTCTCTCTCTCTCTCTCTCTCTCATGAGCACTAAGGTCCTGTCTGCCCCTTTATCACAAGAAAAGCATTGGAGTCTCTTGCCTGTCTGCCTGTCTGTCAAAGAAAAACACTTGTGTGCGTCTGCAGGAAAACTCTTCACAGAGTTGCCAATCTCATTTGGTATGCATTGCCTATTTTTGCAAGGGGAACAACGCTCTTAGATAGCTTCTGTGTCTGTTTGTCTGTCTTCCTCAAGAAAGGGACTCTTTCAAATAGGTTTCCATTTCAATTGGCATGCACTGCCTCTGCTTCTAGGATTCCAACATTATTCAAGGTCTCTCTCTCTTCTATTAAAGATGGGCTTCACTACATTTAATAATGCAGGAGCAACAATGTCTGTCTGTCTGTCTGTGTCTCTCACACACAGACACAAATGTTTCTATGTAAGATGGGATTCATTCCATTTCATAACTAACTCACTCTCTCTCTCTCTCTCTCTCTCTCTCTCTCTTATATGAAAACTACAATGAAGTCATTCATATTGATGACATGCCGATAACATAACACTAGAAAAAAAATAATTACCTCAGACTTATCATATTAAGATGTCCTATCTTAGTGTTCTTAGACCAGCTTATCCCGTCCCACCCCTGATTACTTTAAAATCATTGTAAGGATATATATACTTAACACTTTTGTACAATCAACACACTTCATTCATTCGAATTGCCCATGTTCTATATTTCACCATCTATCAACACTCACAACACAAATATCATATCAAGATATCTTGGCCCAGTTTTTCCTTTCCGGTTACTTTAAAATCATTGGTAATATAAAAACACTTTTGTACAATCAACAGTCTTTAACCAGTTGAATAGTCAATGTTTATCTGCCAACACCCATAACCCAAGTTCAATTTTCTGACACACTTTTTAAATAAAGGATAACTCTTGGCATCACCTTACATTCGGTTTTATAATTTTTGTTTTGTGTTTTTACAAACTTCCACAGGAAGACCATCATTTCAGGTAGCTTTTTACCATTCATATTTTAATATTATTAAGTTCAGACTTCTTCTTCATCCTATATATATTTCTTTAGCATACGTATAAAGGTCATCCCAAGAGAATATCAAAATGCAATATACTTTTTTTCTGTGCCTTTAACTATTGAACCATCCTCTAGGCTATGTTTTTTTTTCCTCCTATCTACCATGCAACCATTTTGACACCATTTCACTTCTAATCAAATCGTCTATTCTAGCCCTACCTTCAATTCCTCCACAAAACTCGCTACGAATTTCTGGTATTCTTTTTTTAACTCCCTTATATCTAATCTAACAATTTTGTGACTAGCCTCTTACAAATACAGCAATTTTGTGTGAAGCACGTTTACTAATTGATATTTCTCTAAACATGATTGCTTTAACAACTTAATAAAACATTTTCCACTGACCTTTTCACCCACTCCCACCAGAGTGTAAGGTTATCTAATACTGCTATGAATTAATGAAGTCTTTTTCCAGTCCTTTCATTAAGCATCTTTGTTTAATGCCCATTATCTCTCTACAGCTAATTCCCTCGGTTTCAAATCTGAGTTAAACCAAGTTAATACTAATGGAATGGGTCCCTGAAAACGTCATATGAATAAATACTAGCTTTTCCTGATATATTCAACTTATCCTGGACCCATAGTTATCACAAATGGATGGATATTTTGAAAACCTGATTATATATTCAATCATCATCTTTTAGGGCTATAGGTCTACTCTTGGTTACCCAATCCCTTAGATTCAGGCTTTATTATAATTACTGCAGTACCCTATAAAAGTACCATAATTAAAAGTACTACGAAATTATACATCGACAAATGTGCCTCAGGAAACAAATATTGATTAAAATGGAAAAAAAAAAAACTTTCTACCTGCTTAATAATACCAAGTGGCATTATTTCATAGGAAATGTTACCTCTCTAAGACATTCCACAGCCAATAATTTTCTTTTCAGTCTTAATTTACAGTCAAAATTTGTATGCCACTTCTTTTGTTGTAGTACATTTACAGGACCCAATTTTTAAGATAACCGCTGCATTAAAAACCTCAATACAATTACTAAGAAGAATGCAGAAACACTGTGCTCTTGAAAAAGTACAATATCAATCTTGAGAATATTTGTATTCAAATAATGTATTCCGTTGACATTTACTGTGACAATAACATGGGTGGGTTATTATGAGGATGAATATGTAATTTGTCTCATACTGGCCTCCCACTGCGTTATCATTCAATTCCCTCGTCTAGCTTGTAGCTTGTAGCGTTGTTTTGTCCCTTGTCACTTTGTCCACCCTGAATCTATATTTGTATTTTTCTACCCGGGATCATCGACAAGATTTCTGACATACAGGCATAAACATGCTGCTAGATAGGCGATTTTACCACAAGTGAAGCACACTTTACATTAACTTGAACAAATGTGGGTGGCGGGCAATAAAGTCACAGGAAAAATGTCACAATTGTTACTAGAAAAAAGCCACATTAACTTACAGCGGCAGGTAATTGTTAGGTTAGGTTAGGTTAGTGGGGCTACGTTAGATTAGGTAAGGTTGGGTTGGGTTGGGTTAAGTTAGATTATGTTAATTATTTTCCTGTGACTTTATTACTTTTTTTCCGTGACTTATTTTTACCTGGATTCGATCTACTACCCATGTAGCCTAGGCTATACTATCACGTAAATCCATTCGCTTCTCCAGTTGAGAACCTATTGGGTTTCATTTGGTGCTCTTTGCCAAATTGCCATATTAACTTCAAACTTTACCGTGTAGCCTAGTATATCTTTACATCAAAAGGAGCTTACCTAATTGACACACTAGTTAGGTAAAAATATAACTAGCTCAAAGTAACCACTTGAATAATTTCCCTTTGACTAACGTCAGTAGACGAAACTGTCATCACATTCTAGCACACGGCTATCGTAAACTAAATGAACACTGGGCTTCATGATAATCAGTTTTCCTATTTGTTGAAAAACAACGCATTTTCGTACTTACCCTCACCATTATCAGTAGGCCTAAGTCGTCATTTTCTTGCACACACCTATCGTAACAGAATTAACACTGGACTTGATTATCATCCCCTTGTCTTATTTCTTGAAAAACCAACTCACTATCACTAATTGCAAGTTTATCAAATTCTCACCACACAAGCAAGATCGTACGGAAGGTACCACGGAAACCATAACCCAATGGGATCCTTCCTCCTGGCAGGAAATATCGTGTACAACGTCTTCACAAATCAGAGAAAATGTCACTTTAATAAATACAGATGGCATTGCCCGTTAACTGAGCCAGCATGTCGTCCTTAAAACGTGGCTGGCCAAAAACGCAAGATTTCGGAGCACCAACTGTCCAATGACGACAGAACGTCACCTAACTGGGAGGGTCCCCGGACCTTGCTTTACCTTGGGTAGGTTGGGTAACTTGGGTTGACTATGACTTGACAAGACTCAAGTTGAATCTACCAAAAGAGTAGTTCTCTTCTCGAAGTATTCCACAGCAATTCATAATGATTAGATGAAACTTGATATTCTAGCAAATAAAAAGTGATTGTATTAACGAAGAATTTCGAAGTATAATTTAACTGTTATACGCAGAGATGACCAGCAAATTGAAAATGTACATTTGACTTACGGGATTCACCATTGTTCCTGTATCTACCTCTACGTTACAAATGTAAATAACACCGTAGTGTGACTCATTCGACCGTTATTACGGTTTTTTAACTTACAAAATACGGTGCATGTATCTATATTCGTTAGAATCTTGAGAAACTATGCTATAACCGATTTCATATAATCAGATTTTGTCCACACACGGGTGAGATGTGGCACATGCGCATGATCGGCCGACAATCAATGCTTCCGATACCGATGGCGTATCGTGAAAAATTTCAAACTTTCTCCGATAACGTATTTGAATGTTGATATAGACAAAGAACCATCGCTCCTCCTTATACAAATCATATACACGTCACTTTGTATTCATAATATGCCAGCACAAGCACCCAAAAGACGTGATTTTATCAAACTATCTACTCTGATCAAACACAAACGAACGATGAGCTTTGGGTAATCATGATTTATCTCGTTAGTATAGAAAAGAACACATGTACACCTATGCTCAAAAACTGTAGGCCAATCTCAATAATTTCTTATCATTCAAACTTTATTCTACGTGCAGTTTCATTCAATGTATATAAAAATAACTTTATAGTGATACCAAAGTAATATCTATGACCGTAAACGGGAATAACCTTAGCTAAAACATGAAGCATGGGTGATGCTACTGACTCGCCTGGTATTTTATTTTCCTGGCCGTATTTCAAGCACACATTCATTCCATTTCAGTCAAAATTACTTTATTGTAACTTTCCTTGGTTCATTCTATCTAATTATCGTTCCAACGCACAACAATGAAAAACAAGTTGCATGCGTAGGCTAGCCTTTTATTGTCGTATATGTCATTAACACAGGTTGACGAGAATTGAGTTCAATTTTAAACTTGCTTTTAAATTATGTAGCTAAATACCCTGAAAGTGCCAGGGCACTGAGCTATAATGAAATGTATGCTCGAGAACAAATTGTACAAATATGCAATAGAAAGTTTGAAAGTTGTTAACAGTTGGAAAACCTCGCAGTGGCACTATGAATCAATTGTTATGAGAGGGCGGAAAGTAAGATGGAAGAAAGAGATATGGAAGGCGTTACAGTAGAAGGAACGAAAGGGGTTACATTAGGGGCCGAAGAAAGCTAGTAAGAACCATAAGTAATGCCTATAGTGCACCGCATGAGGTGCCTGACGTGCGGCGTACCTTTGAAGGTCTCCGAATGGATTTAACATCAATCCCCGAGTTTCACTTGAGGTACGAATCCTTCTAAACCACACAGGGGACATTAGAACACAGAGACGATCAATTGAAAAATAGAGCCAATCGTCACGGGGTTAAAGAAACAATCTTACAGTTCAAAGCACCAAAAGTGTTTTGTTTTGTTTTGTTTGTTTGTATGGTGTTTTTACGTTGCATGGAACCAGTGGTTATTCAGCAACGGGACCAACGGCTTTACGTGACTTCCGAACCACGTCGAGAGTGAACTTCTATCACCAGAAATACACACATCTCTCACTCCTCAATGGAATGGCCGAGAATCGAACCCGCGACCACCGAGGTGAGAGGCAAACACCAAACCAACCACGCGTGAAAACCTTAATTTTGGCATCTTAAGTGTATTAAATACTTCCTTTGAAGGTTTTTGTTGAAAATATTCTAAAATAAAGGTAGGTTGATCATGAAAAGCTTCTCAACAAGAGATGAGGGAAAGGGCTCTGTGAATGCGAACAACAGATTTAATCTTAAAATTATAAAAGCGATAATTGTAAGAACTGTCAACTAATCTTGCAAAAATTCATTTTTCTTCTTTTCTGGAATTGTGGCAGTAAAATTATTGTTACGCATCGAGACCAGAGCGTCAAGAAACGGTAGATGATTTCCCTCTTCTCTTCCAAGTGTAAACCTGAGATTGAGGCTCCTATAGGGGGGGTAGGGCTGTCAGTGCACCTCATGCGATGCACTGCAGACATTACTTTTAAGGTTCTTTGCAGTATCCCTTTCGGCCCTAACTGCAATCCCTTTTATTCCTTTACTGTACCTCCATTCATATTCTGTTTCCTCCTTCTTACTCTCCATCCTCTTCTACCAACTCCGAGGTTTTCCTCCTGTTACTTCCTTCAAACCTTTTTACTGTCAATTTCCATTTCAGCGCTGACTGACCTCATAGGTCCAAGCACTCGGCCTTTGTCCCAAATTCTATATTCTGTTCTATTCTCTAAGATTCAAGTGACTGGAGTTAGCAGATTCCAATGAGGAATCAGCCATTTTCCCTTAAGAAGTGGCAAAGGCGTCGTCCACATACCTGACATGGAAGTAGAGGATGGTATCCGAGTGATCATTTGAGACGCATGCGCACCTCCAGGAAGCAATACAGATATTTGTAGGCTTAGTCGAGCCGCGAGCCCATAGCCAAACTATAAACCTGCTTATGTAATTCATGATTGGAAAATAAAAAGCGGTATCAAGCACAGCTCGTTCCACAATGTTTTAAAATACGACTGGGTAGAATGCCTAAAAACAGAATTAGGCTGAGCAAAAAGATTATTTAAAACATCATTACGAAGAAATGCTTCAGCAAAAATAATAAATATGTGAAAACCACTCAAGAGTAATCTTGTCAGCTTCCTGTCTGATGTGTGCACAGTTGTTATAGTTGATAATCAAATTAGCGAATTTAAACTTCGACTCTCGAGCAGTTTCTGAATGACCACGTATAATTACTGAGGAATAATTACTTTACTATTCCTTATGAGAAAACGCTAGACATTGCATTCTTTGAAACTGGCGTTACTTGTTGAAAACGTTAAACAGCCATAAGTCTCCATACCATTCACTTTTACATAGGCAATTTTATTTGACTAGAGGTGTTACTGTTCTCTCTCCTCTCTCTCTCTCTCTCTCTCTCTCTCTCTCTCTCTCTCTCTACCAGCAGAGCTATTCACTAACAAAACAAAGGTTGTCAAAATCTACAATAAAATTAGGTACAAGAAACTTTAACTTGTTTCTAATCCGTTACATTAAGTTAATAACATTCATGTGGTTCTAAAATGAAAGTTAAAGGAAAAAGAAGCAGACATGATATTTCTGGCTCCCCGTTTCCACTTGATTCCGATTAAAGACCCTGCAGATGGTGCCATGAACTTCGAACAACTTCCAACTTCCCAACAAAGAAAAGCAACTCGTGGCCTTTGAACTTCATCAGCGTATAAAGCAAGTCTTCCCTAGGCTGAGAAACCTGCCACTCCGCCTGATCACAGTTGCCAGAGGTTACTCGATTATTCATTGTCGATTACTGTGTGTTATTAATGCAGCAG
>NC_087213.1:14947819-15002819 GCF_015104395.2 Macrobrachium nipponense | reverse complement strand
AGTGGCCAGGTACCCGACGAATCCACTAGTTTTTCAATATTCCCCGAATAAGCTAAAACAAATTCACCGTAACTTAGGAAACAGTCAGGACAAGAAGCTGGAATTTCAACTTCTTGTGCAATATGAGATGAAGTGCTTGCTACGGCCTCCATGTCTAAGAACAAACTGAAAAGCCTGGGTAAGATAATGTATAGTTGCGCTGAGAAAATTTTCAAACACCCGCGCCATTGGCCAAAGTTGATGAGGTGTAAGAAAATGAAACTGTGATTGGCCAAACGTGTAAGACGTCATAATGGATTAGTTTGTCTGCGGTTATAGTAGTTTGAGCTAAAAACAAGACACAGTCAACAATAACAACAGACTTAGAAAAATTCTGGAAGGAGACAAGAGTAGCGTGAGTTTGATCGTCGATATTTCGACTGTTATTGAATTTCACTAAATTATCTCACTCGTATACCACTATTTACATATATTCCTACACATTCTAGTAAAAATACATTGAATATCACTGAAATCTTCATGCGGCCCTCTCCTAGACATTAACCCAAACAACAATAGCTCAAAAATTTATAGTAAAGCATGAAAATAGGCTGCAGCAAAAAAGTTAGGTAGGCTAATGCATGCAAACTCTGCCTAACCCAAGATGCTCAACTCTTAATTGTATGATTGATGACCCCTCTCCCCCTCCACAAAATTGTAAATTAAGGAGAAAACGACTGGAGTGACCAATCTTTCCCTAATGTAATCAAGGTTACTATACTCGGTTTTTTTCCATCTGTCCACCAGCCTGTGGTGTTTGCGTATGGCAACACTGCGTCCCTGGCTTTAGATAGTTGCATTCAGCTAGGTCCCTTTGCTAACATAACTAAGGATATTAGCTAGGTTCTTAACCTAATGTAACCAAGGTAACTAAATTCTTTGCCTAATGAAACTGAGGTTACTAGATCCTTTCCCTAACATAACCAAGGTTACTAGGTCCTTTTCCTACAGAAAAAATCTAGTTGGTAATTTTTTTTATTTTAACCCATATCACATTTGTGAGTTGGAAATATGATTTTCTAATGTTTTACAGTGTTTTAAACATTTATGAGGTTCATTAGGGGGAAACACGGCAGTGGAGCCATTGTCATCGTGTGGATCAGCCTTATTCACTTGATATTTAATTGGTGAAACGAGAATACAATTACACCTTTAAGCATACCATTCAAAAGATTGAAGTTTCGTCAACATAATGTGATATATGAAAGCGCCATACGAACTAAAATAAGCATGTGAGCTCTTCATAAAATATGTTTTCAAGGCAGTTTTGAAATCCAATATGGTGGCAACTGCGTGAGGTGTCGTTCGTCCATCCCAGCACTCATTTGAACAATGTTAGGGTATATATGTAACGTTTATTGATTTTACTCAAGATTGCAGTTGTAATCAGCCCAATAAAATAACATTTTGTTGCCTATATTAGTGAAAGTATGAAACTTTTTATTCCCGGGGTCATGGTTTGAACTGAAATTCATTTTTACCTTGTAATCTTTGGTTTTATCCTTACTACCATCACAACTGAAACTCCACAGTGCTTATTAGATTGTAATTATACATGTTTTAGTCTTTATTCACTCTAAATTGCACTTGAGCGACATTGCAGTTCCTGGTTCCTAAGCGCTCGCTCCACAAACACAGTTACGGGCAGCACACGAGTACATGGTTTATGAGGTGCAAAGCTTTATTCCCTTAATTGCTTACTTTACTCATTATTTAGTTCAACTTGACTTTGTTACTTCAAAATGTTTATTTCATGTCTATTATCCCTTTTTTCAACCAAATTAACCCCGAAAAATTAAGATATTTCTGAAGTACATACAAGCAGACAACGGCAAAATGACTCAGCGTTGCCAATTTAGTGGAGCTTCACACATACGCCGATTCATTTACAAACTGTTTCCATGAATTCTAGTTGTCATAGTAATGCAATAATGGTAAAATTGCTCTAATATGTATATTCGTATACTACAAATAGATACGCTAATTTCACTTATTTCCCCGGTTTTGTGTAAGTCTTATACCCAGTTTGGGGGGTAAACACATACCAATTGGCAACACTGATTAACAATTGAAGAGAGCGAAGAATGCTTTAGGTACCGTTCACAAGCAAAGCTGTTGATATTTTAGTCAGGACTCTAATTACTTTTTCTACAACGAATATTTTCAAATTAATAATCATGAATATGTACGTAAAAATATTTATGTAATTCATGACCTTATACTGCCGTTGACTATTTATTTAAATAATTATCTAGTGCATGCTTCTTCTTCTTCTACCAAAAATCATAGTTTCCTTAAAAAGTCGTGGTTGGAAGTCGTTTACGATTGTTGGGATGAAAGTGCCCCAGTGTCTATGGGTACAAGTAGTGTGTGGATTTAGCACAGGAAATGGTTAGTTTGTTGACACAAGTGACTCCGCAAACATCGAGATGGTGTCAATCTTAGAAATATTGGCAGTTGTAAGTAAAAATTTCGAAAGCGTCATGGAGGTAGTGTGCACTGCGTAGAGCCAAACTTTTCATTACCTTCTGTTTAATCTTAAAATATGTCCTTAATTTATAACTTTGGAGAAAATACTTACTTAGAAAGGAAAGTAGAGGTCACGAGCTCCTGCTCTCACCACCAACAACTCATGAATGATGGCCATCTCCTGAGTCAGGACGTGTTAAAGTACTTTTTCGGAGGGTGGCTTCAAACGCAGTGGAAAGTGGCTCAGCTAGTCCAGTCGGTTGTTTCCCCTAGATATAGGAGTCCCATTATATCCTATAGCACAGTGGACTGTAGTGGAAAAGTGGGGCTAAGGCTAAACAACATAAGATGTTATGCTAATGGTACTTGCAAAGGGCTGGTACTAAACAAGGCACCCATTTAACATGTAAACTGCAAGTTGCCGAACCTAGAAGGGTGTTTGTGGCTGAAACGACCTGAACTTCTCTGTATGGGGTTAGTGCCATTGGTAAACCTTCTGTAGTGCAGTAAATGAGGTTCTTTGCAGTATCCTTTCAGCAAACTCTACTTAACCTACGGTCCTGGACCCTTTTGGGGTTAACGATCCTCCCCCATGATTTTTACCCACGCAGACTGCTGTAGATTAGGAAAACGGCTGGAAATACCCAACTTTTGACTTAAAGGCCTCAATAGCCTAGAGCAAAACCCTGAGTCAACACAAGGATAGCGTAATCTAAAACCCAACTTGGTCTAGAACTAATGTATTTTAATGGGTAAACCAGTATTTTCATACAGCAATGAAATTCTAATTTGTTGTGTTTAACTCATTATCACATTGGGAGTTGGAAATATGATTTTCTTGCTTTATAGTGTATTTTGAACATTTTTGATCCTCATGAGGTACTTGAGCCCTTTATAACTACAAAGCTGTGGACTATAGTGGAAAAGTGGGGCTGTTGGGTGGGGGAAAACACCGAATGAATGAAATACTACAATGGATTTGCCTTAACCAACTCCAAAAGGGGTTTGTGCACCTTACGCAGTGCACTGTAGGCATTACTTGGTTCTTTGCAGCATCTTTTCAGTCCCTAGCTGGAACCCCTTTCATTACATTTCCTTCCATCTCTCTGCTCTCTCCTAACAATGGTTTCAGTGCTAGTTTCAGCGCAGAATGATCTCTGAGGTCCCAGCATTTGGCCTAAATTTTTATACTCCAATTCAACGCAATCTATGAGGCTGTCCTTACGTAGTTGGGTCGTTTTGGCACAGCCCTGGCCCTCCTGAACTAACCTAGTGTAGTGAATTCAGTTTTCACTTAGTGGGGGTACGATGTAATCCCCACCCTAATCTAACCTCGGATGCTAGGTCCCAACCTGGTTAGGGCATCCTCCATCTTGATATGATTTATGGGCTGCAATAGATCATGACAACAGCCCCTTCCAGCACAAGGCTAGCTTAATCTAAAACCTAACTTGATGTAGACCTAGGGGTTGTAATAGGTGAACCAATAATTTCCTATAGATATGGAAGTATAATTGGTGAATTTTTACCTTACCACATTCTCACATTTGGTGGTTGGAAATATGATTTTCCAATGTTTCCAATGTTTTATGGTGTTTTTTTAACATTTCCAAGGTTCGTATCATTAACAAATTGAGTTGTTTCAGGGATAGTGGAGCCCTTTATATCCTACAATGCAGTGGACTACAGTGGAAAAGTGGGCCTGTTTGGTGGGGGAATACACAGGAGGAATGAAATACTAGGCTGGATTTAATTAACCTACTCAGTAGGGAGTTAACATCGTCGTTATACCTTGTGTGTATCTTTGCAGCATCCTTTCGGTCCCTAGTTACAACCCCTTCCCTTCCTTTTACTATACATCCATTCCTGTTTGTTTTCATTTTCTTTCCACTCTCTCTTTATGGTTTCGGCATTATTTTTAGTACTAAATGATCTTATAAGTCCTGGCATTTGGCCTGAATTTCTGTACTCCAATTTAACGCAATCTAAGGGGCAGGGTCTTTAACCCAGCTGGGGCGTTTTGGCACAGCCCTGGCCCTCCCAAACTATTCTAGCTTAGTGGGTCAAGTTTTTACCTAGTGGGGGTTATGATGTACCCCTTCCCCAATCTAACCTATTATGCTAGGTTCTATCCTGGTTGGGACACCTGCCATCTTTACGTGATCTATATGCTGCGTTAGATCAACAGCCCACCCCAGCACAGGTCTAGCTTAATCTAAAGCCTAATTTGATCTAGACCTAGTGTGTTGTAATAGGTAAACCAGTCATTTCTTACAGAAATTCTAGTCTTAAGTGATGAATTTTTACCTTTGATGTTGAATATATGATTTTCTTTTTTGTACTGGTTATTATGGACATTTCTGAGGTTCATTTTGTTAGCAAGTGAGAGGTTTCTGAGACACTGGAGCCCTTTATATCTTACAATCCAAGGGACTATTATAGGAAATTGTGGTTATTGGGAGGGTGAAGATTACACAGAATGAGTTAAATACAAGGATGGAGTAAAACTAACATAAGGGGCAGGGCCCTACTTAATGGGGGATTGGCCCTCCTGGTCTTGCTAACATAACCAAGTTGGTTTGGTTTTCACCTAGCAGGGGTATGATTCTCCCGCCCCCCCCCACCCCTGCCTAGTCTAACCTAGGAATCTACGCCGTTACCTAGCCCAGGGGGTGAAGGACGTTCTCCCTTTGACTCCCAGCTAACTAATCTAGGGTGCCTGGTCCTTATCTATTGCTGGGGGTGGGCGTTTATCCAACGTGGACTCCTCTCCCCCTCCACCACTTAATTGAGGACACTGTAAATTGAAATGAATAAAAAGGGTGCAAGGTAACCTAACGCAAGGTGCCAGGTCACTACTTAGTCCCTCACTAATAAAGTGTGATTTCACTTTAAGACCTTCAATGAACATTACTTTTATCACATTCAGAAGATTCTTAACTCAAAAATTGGGAAATAATTTTCAACTTCAAAATACAAATATGGTTTATGTTATTTACCAAACATTGATTCATCACAGGCTTGATGATTTCTTATACTAAGAACTACACTCTCACGCTTAAAAGTGAGTGACCATATTTTAATGTGTTATAAAGTGACAGGGTGTTCTGAATGGTAAAAAAAAAAAAAGTGGTAACGTGTCCCACCACCCTGTAGGCAGCGTAATATCAATTTGTCAGTTTATTTAGAAAAAACTATGAACCTCTGTAAGAGAAACAAGTATTTTATAATTTAGTTGTTTACATTTTTAGAGTTTAGTATTAAAATGTCTCTAATGTTGCATTATTTACTTCCATTGCAATAGAGTTAAGCCTGAAAATATTCAGCCTTTGTGTGAAGACAAAACCAAAATTTGACCACCAAGACAGTATCTAGATATAGGGTCCAAGTGGGGGAATAGTGCCATCGGTGCATCTCACGTAGTGCACCGTAGATATTACTCAAGTTTTTTCTACGACTCTGTTGCCCTTAGCTGGAATCTCCTCCATTCCTTTTACTGTATACACGTTCCATCTTACGTTGCACCATCTAGCAATTGTTTCTCATTGACACTAAAGTTTACCTCATGGTAAACCTTTGAAACCTTTTCTTTCAATGTCCCTTCCAGTGCTGAATGACTTCATAGCTTCCAGTGCTTGGCTTTGTCTTAAATTTTATATTCCAATTCCAGAGTTAGGGTAGCCCACTTTGTACTCACACTGTCTAGTTCAGTGGTTCCCAAACTAGGGGGCTTGTCTCCCTAGGGGGGCGTGAAGTCATCTGCTCAACCCGTTTTCTATTAGAAAAATGTCTCTGGAATGTACTATTATTTGTTTGAGTGGCTTTCATTATTAAAATCCAATACAAACAGAAATCTGTTTCCCTGAACAATCCTAAAAAATAAATGCAAGAATCATTTCACATGAAGAAAAGAGGGGGTTGGGGCGTGCGGGTCTACTGGAAGCAAAAAAAGGGGGGCGTCAGGTAAGATAGCTTGGGAACCACTGGTCTAGCTGGTGATTTGCAGTTTTCTAGCACTCAACATTCTTAAGCATTGAAAAGGGATAATTCGTCTTATAACTGAGAGCAGCAGTGCCAATTTATTATTTATCATAAAAAAATTGTATGAGTGGCAAGTAAACGATATTTCAAAAATGTCCAACAAAAAAATTAGGGTAAATATCAAACAATTTGTGCTTGAACTGATAAAATATCAGGGTACCTAAAAGCTTCCTCACGTTTGCTTTCTCCCCGTAATTTACTTGTTTCTCTTCTCTAGTGTGTCTGGATATTCAAAGGTATTTTACAGTGTGTTTCTGTGTATAGGCTTCATAGCATAGCGAGCTATCTGAATTACGGCCAGCTTAAGCTCGAAGCGGAAATAAATTATAACTATCAGCGCTTTGCAACGAGTAAACAGTATTGCAGTTTACTGCTTAATGACCGTGGTACTCTGATGATTGCTTTGCTTTGCTCGATGCATTTCATATTAAAATAAAAAAAAGAGCCTATGTTTAACGGTTCCACATATGATTATGACAAATTTTTGCTTACGTGAAATATCTGTATGTTCATATTATATGTAAGATTTTTAAAATATGTACAACAAAGTAGGACTAATGTGTGTATTTGCTTATTGTTTTCATATTTTGTCATATATATATATATATATATAATATATATATATATATATATATATATATATATACATATACATATATATATATATATATACTATATATATATATATATATATATATATATATATATATATATATATATATATATATATATATATATATATATATATATATATATATATATATATATATATATATATAATATATATATATATATATATATATATATATATATATATATATATATATATATATATATATATATATATATATATATATATATATATATATATATTATATATATATATATATATGATATATGTATATATATATATATATATATATATATATATATATATATATATGTACGTATATATATATATATATAGATATATATAGATATATATATTTATATAATATATATATATATAAATATTTAAAATATATATATTATATATTACGTATCATATATATATATGTATTATATAGTATATATATATATATATATCTATATATACTATATATATAGATATATATATATATATATATATTATATATATATATAGTAAAATAATATATATATACACACTTATTATGTAAGTAGTAGAAAAGCGTTAATAAATATACTGCCAAAAGCTATAACCACTTTCCTCCAGATTAGTGGAGTTGACGAATACCGATTGCTCGTATAAAAGCTCTAGGGTCAGTGTGTAGTCTTTTAACTTTTTTAATATTTACTCTCGCTTATCAGTAACAGGAGTTGGCGATGAAATTGTATAAAAATGCCTTAGTGATGAAATTGTAGTATAGAAATGCCCTCAGCCTTTCTTTATCCTTTCAGTCTTTGTTCTGGGTTGTAGTGTGTTTAGAAGGAAAGACTCACTCAAATTTGAAGGTTTTCAAGGCATTAAAGTGTGGTACCTTAAAGTAATCCTGTTCCCCTCTTTTCAGGTTTGGCTGGTCATATGCAGTCCTAAGAGATCGAGGATCTGGCTAATTATCGTCTTACTAACGGTTGTTTTCGTCCTGATACCTGCTTGCATCGCCTTCAAGCTCGGTAAGTTAATTTTGAAAGTTGGGATGCTTTAAAACTTGTTATTCTGCAATCAGTAAAAATAAGCTAACACTATTTCCGGGCTCTGTTCATACTTCATCGTTATTGCGCAGCTGGATGAAACGGGTAAAGTGAAAATGAAGTATAGACTCTACTTATTATGATTGTTATGCACGTTAACTTTATAATAAATTATTTTACATAAAATATGATGATAAATTGGTATTGACGTAACTGAGCCAAGCTGAGAATTGTAGTTTTGTGTAAAGTATTCTCTTCATTCCCTGGAAGAAGCTTTTAAAGCGAACACTTGCAATGTTAAGGCATATTAATCTCTTTTAAGTTTTTTTTTTTTTTTTTTTTTTTTTTTTTTTTTTTTTTTTTTTTTTACTAAACTATGGTCTAGACTACTCAGGTTGGCTTCTGTAGTGTTTTGAGAATCTGTCTCACGTTGCCAAATAAGTCCTGATTAAATATTACCCATTTATGACTGAAAGCCTTTGGAATTTTCTGCCTTAAGCTTAGGAGAGTATTATAATGAGTATAAAAGTTGAGCCAACAAATGACCCAGCGTAACGAGTTTTTATCTTGGTTGAAGTGGTTATCAGAACAAGCGGAAAAATCCTATGTGAAACTGGTTGGAGAGCTTGCAACGGTGATGTTACACTGAGGTTAACGTGGATATGACTGCCTTAGTCGGAGGCATACTTAACCTAAGCGACGATATGGAGTCCATAAAGATAAAGTCAACTTCAAATGTTAGAGGCAAAGTCAAACATTTGTCATTTGCAATTGTGGAGAGAGAATATTCATGATAATGCTTAGTAATGGGTAGAAGGTTGAGCCAGCAGTTACCTTGTAGAGGAGAAAGTTGACACGGTAGAAAAGACAAACGGAAATTGTTCTTGAAATAATTTGGATCATGGTCTGCAAACACTTATTTTGGGATGAATTGTAGGCATATAAGTATGCAGTGGGAAATTGAGCAAAAGACTTTCTTTATATAAAATTTGTTGAAGGAAATAGATTATACATCTTGAAAAGGAAGGAAGAAAGATAGGTCGCTAATAATATAAGTATCTCCTCAGCGGTGCGAGTACATCACTGGACAGTGTTGCCATGACTGCATTTTAATGTATGATTAATTTTTCCGTACCAGATGAGTTGAAAGAAAGTATACTTTAAATCTCGAGCGTGGGGATTGTGTTTGTTGAAAGAACTGTTTGTCTCATTTGAAAGTAAAAACAAAAGACAGGTCGACATGATAACGAATACCTTAAATTTCCGTTTGTGAGAGGTTTTGAGAAAATTTCGAGCACCACAATGATTGCCTCATGGTTCCTCATTATTATTATTATATAATAACAATTACTTCATCGGTGGGGAGACAAAATAGGACATTTAGTAAAACTTAGAAGTAAGCCAGGCATCTCCAATCAACACCAGATGCTCTCCCAAACCATGCCAAATCATTGAATTATTTTAGTTTATAACTTTTGCTCCGATGGGGGGAGGGGGGTTGGGGGGGGGGGGTGATAATTGGAAACTGGCATCTGGTTGTATTCAACGGCCGCCCAGAAACGAGAGAGCAAGTCGAGTACTAGACCGATTCGGTTTCCTTCACACGGCAAACTCTGCTTTCTGATATCGTATTGTAAAGTTGGGTTCATGAAAGTCAGTACCCGTCCCTGTAAGCGATGGAGACATCTGGCCACTCGACAGTGCACTAATACTGTTAATTGACTGCTTTGTCATTTGGTAAACTTGCATTTTAGCACCTGTTCACATGTTTGGCGACTCTGTTTCACAGGCAGCGTTGCCAACAACTTGTTGTTCACTGAAGGACATTAATGATATTACATAGTTGAGTAACCAAATGTCTCCTTTGCATGCCGTGATGTGTACTGAAATTCATGCTGCCAGCTGCACAACCTGTAATGACGTATGGTTCTCGTTTATGTAGATATTTCGCGAACTGCCTGAAATTTCAGGCAGATAGCGAAATGCACTTTATGGACATTTGATCTACCCAAGGACTAGTACTAAACACAGCGAAGCTGACTTCACATACGTACGCTGTTTCGCCAGTTTAGTACTAGCCCCTGGATGGTCAAATGTATTTCGTCGTGCTCAGTACTAGCCCCTGAGGGGATCGAATGTCCTTAAGTGTATTTCGCATTTCTCTATCTGCCGGAAATTTAAGGCAGTTCGTGAAATGCCTGGCTTCGGAATCTTCTTGTAACACACATACATATAAATACAATATATATATATATATATATATATATATATATATATATATAATAATATATATATATTGTGTGTGTGTGTGTACATTTCCCAATCTTCCAACCTTATTTTTTTTTACTTGACACGTGAATTGCAAACAATGCATCTCAAGAATTTCTTCTTAGCTTCATTCATATTGAGTAGTTCGCTTTACTCTCGAAAAACAGGATATGATAAATTAGACCTTTTTATATCCCAACTTTTCTTCCAAAGACAGTTTTTTTCATGCCAAGTCAGACGTTGTTATTCATGAGATGTTTTTAGTACGATAAGGTTTATAATTTTTTAAGGACAGGGAGAGAATTTAAAGTTTTAGCAGTACATTTCTGTGGAAATCGTCGCTACATTTAAGTCAAAATTAACATTACACACACAAAACTTGAACCTTAAAGCACAGAGAAAGACAAACATCAGACGTGATTATTGTCTGAGGTAAAAGTACGTCGTTATTCCAGCATACAAATATAAAAAGATAAAAAACAATAAACAAAAAGTGTCATTTCAAATGACAGGTCTAGGACTCGCACATTAGACCCATTCGGAGGCCGAGGTTATGATATATATGACAGCAGCATCAGCCCCCGTCGAAGCTGACAATGACATAACGCCCACGGAGAAAATGACTCGCAGCTTTAAGCAGGAAAAGGAAATGAATGATCCCCTTTCATCTCCGCATTAGAGGTCCATTCACAACCCGATGGAAAATTATGACGTAGGGGAAAAGTCAGAATTGATTTCCCATATCCTCCCTCCCCGAGTTTGGTCTTTGAATGGAAATGACAGCTAGCGTTGTCAACACGAAATTAGGAGGTTGCTCCTCAACACGAAATTAAGAAGTTGCTCCTCAACACGAAATTAGGAAGTTGTTCGTTAAACACTTGAAAGGCCAAGGTCCTGTACCTACCATTAACGACCAAAATGACTGCTTTTATAGAAAACTATCTAAATACCCAATAAAATTAGTTTATTAGTTCTGTTGCTACTTTATGCCAGTTAGTATACCATTTGCATTGAAATAAAGGAGAAATTACATGTTAAGGCTATGCTTAAATATATAGTTTTACAAAGTTTTTCCATTCTAGATAACTATAGGAATGAAAATAAAAAATCATTTTTTTTGTTTGTTTCTTTATTGTGCTTTCTTTATAGGATTACATTTTCATAAAAAAATAAAGTTCTTCATTTCTTCCTCTAAATGAAAATGTACAATAATAGCAAAAAGTGATAAAAATTCAAAGCAAATAAAAATTATATATTATGGGAAATGTCCTCAAAATTGTAAATTCAGGTGTTTCTTGGTATTAGCCAAACAACTAGTAAAATAAACATCCATATTGATTTGGGGAAATGTTTTTGCTGTTTTGATATGACAGAATTTGAATATTAGGTCTGTGATGAATAACATTTATATCCTCACTTCTTGCACAGTTTACAAAATACATTTTGTTTAGTTACCGCAGTGCATTTACCACACACATATTTCTCAAATATTTTGCAGGTCATCACGGTTTTGTTGTTTTTGCACAGGCGGATTTGGCATTGCTTCAGTTTCTTATTTGGTGTTCTACTCTCCTCTTCCAAAATCTCATCAGAATCTTCGGCACTTTCTGCCAACTCTAGATTTTTTCAAAGTTTATGCGAATATGCCAATTCCTCTGCTAATCCAAGATTAAAATCATGACGGCTTAGTTTTTCCCCTGTGACCTCTGAATACAATATCCATGCATTGATACTTGCAAGATCAAGAATATTGTAAAATACATGAACAGGCCAACGTCTGGAAGGGCACCTTGTGGAATAATTACGTGCCATTTGGTCAAGTACGTCTGGTCCAAATTTTGTTGCATTGTAATACACAACAGTTTCTGGCTTTTTATTCTGTCCATCTCCTATTGAAACAGTGCGAAGAAGTGAACTGAGAATAAAGACTGTCTTGTTTTTCTTACTTTGGTTTATTGCCAAGGTCGTATCCTTATTCTTCAGCAAAGTGTATCATACAGTTGACCTTTCCATGACTTCATTTGAGATGGAATTTCAGCTAACTGAAGCGATGTGAAGAAATTGTCAGTTGACATTTCTACCTTTCCCGGTGAATGGTTCCATTAGTCTTAGCACAACATGAGTTGATAAGGGCTGATTTGCTGGTCGAAATTCATCTTTTCCCAAGTAAAGGAAAGCATTTAGCATATACTTTGATTTTGATTTTGAGGGAAAAAGTTGTTCGTCAAGTGTGATGTTCTCATGTGGCTTATACGCAGCTTTGCAATTCTCATTGAATCTATCCCACACTTCAGAAATATAAGCAAACTTATCTGTACGTAAACGTTCTGACCTTATTGTTCTTATGTCAAATCTTATAAACCGCATTAGCTCTTTGAATTTGTGGCGTGGCATTGTATCCCTGAAAAAGGGTGGACCCCATTTTCTTGACCATAGATGATCAATTGACTGATTCTTTCCCAATATCCCACGAGCAGACATGGTTCCAATTACTGCTAGAATTTCTTCACGACATACTTTGTAATTATCGTTTTTCAAGACTATTCTACCTTGAGCTTCAGTGCATTCCCTGATATGTTCAATGATAAAATCATCTATAATTATCGAAAAGGCACTCATGTAGCTCCTTTTTTGTACAAGACGTTTTGCAAAAGAAGTGGGGCCAGGAGTTTCCCTCAGTATGTTTTGCTGAGAAAATCTTCCACAATCTTCATCTGCTTGAGATGTTACTTTCCACACCGTACCACAATTAGCTCTAATCGTGTTTGATGATAAATCCTCTTCTTGAGAAGGGAGTTCCTCTGTAAAATGTGAGGGATAATGAATTCAGGAAGAAAAAAATACACAGTAGGCTAATATTTCAACAAAATATAAAAAAAAAACATGATAATAATAATGATAATAACAACAACAGTAACAACAACAACAACAATAAAAGCAAAAACAATAATAATAGATAATGGTTAAAGCTCCTATGAGATATATATATATATATATATATATATATATATATATATATATATATATATATATATATATATATATATATATATTACAAAGGACATGAAACAGAGAGAGAGAGAGAGAGAGAGAGAAATACGATACTAACCTAAATTTGATGTCATCACTTCCGACTCCTCATCACCCTCAGATTGGCTGACTTCATCATCAGAACTTGATTCCTCTTCTTGTACAATGTACTCATCTTCATCAGATTTACTTTCCTCAACAGAATCTGAATCTGAATCCTTCAATAACTCTTCTAATATTTCATCATCTCTCAACTTCCTACGAGACATATTGATAGTGGGAAAGCTAAACGCATACTAAAAAGTGTATGTTGCCATGGAACTGAACATGTCTTTCCTTACGCGTCTTATACAGGTTTGGTCACTAGACACGGTTGAAGCTTGTAGTCAGGGCAGTCAAAATGACTGCTTGGCCGTTTGTATTACCCGCCCTACAGACTGTCAAATATGTATGACCAACATGTTTGTTCATACACTGCCATAGACTGATAATATGTATGATCAAACGTCAGTACATTTCATTGAGGCGTGGAGGCATGAGCAAAAGGAAAGCTTGTATAGCTATTCTGCTGGCGCTTGCCAGCGAAGAAGTCGACGATAAAAACAAAAAGAGACGATTGTGGATGAAAGAGTGGTACAAGAAGAGATGTGAACTGTCTCATCAATGCCTGTTAAATGAGCTACTGGTATCATCACCTGAAGACTATAGAGATTACATTCGAATGGACCACGACACATTTATGAACCTGCTGACAATGGTTTCACCAATAATTGAGAAAAAGACAACACAACTCAGAGATGCTATACCAGCAAGTCAACGATTGTTATGTACTCTCCGATTTCTTGCAACTGGATATTCCTTCGAAGATCTGAAGTTTGCGTGCTGCATCTCTCCTCAGAGTCTTGGTAACATTGTGATAGAGACGTGTGATGCTATAGTGTCATCACTAAAAGATGTAATAAAGGTAAGGTAAAAAAAACAAATTGATGAATGCTTATTTTATCATTTGCTCTTTTACAGTTGTAGGAAGCAGCTTATGAAATTAAAATAATATTTACCACAGGTGTAAGCAAATGTCATTGCATATCAGAGAGAGAGAGAGAAAGAGAGAATAGAGAAAGAGAGAGAGAGAGTTTAAACAAAAATATAACAGTACTGTTTACCGGTGTATACATAAAAACACTAGTGTATGTAATTAATTACATGAATGTATGAGAAATAAATTTCACATTATGTAGGCTACTTATATTTCAGTTACTGGTACTCAGTCATATTAACTAAATTGTGGATCATTTAATAGATCCTCTATGGACCTATGTTCCTTGACAACAGGATGAGTGATTACTCTTACAGTGTTCATATGATCTGATTTTTGTACTGATCGTAAGAGTTGTGGTTCATTAATTTTCACAGAGTTCATGTTGAGTCTCCCGAGTCGGCCCTCATATAATATATCATTAATAGCTTTTCTAGCGTAAATTTGCTGGTTTTCTTCTAATTTTTTAAATTCCTCTGCCCAGCTCTGTCCTAATGGATCCACACCCTCGTCCTTTTCAAGGTGCTTACAAGCTAACTCTAGTAATTCTATTTTTTTCCCCTCAGCAGCAACTTTTCTTTTCTTTGTGGATTTTTGTGTCACATCCAGAGGTCCCTGGTACCTAGAAAACACGGGGAATGGTTGAAAGTCAATTATTACATTATATATTGTGATAAACATCATATAAAATCTTAACATTACAGACAAATGTGTCTTGTGTCAAGAAATTAACTAAAGCACGGGTTTTCACTCTCGGGTTTCTGACAGGGACGGATCCAGGGGGGGGGAGGGGGGGGGGTTATTGGGGATGCATCCTCCCACTGGTCCAAAAAAAAGATTGTACTAAAGACCGACCCAAACTAAGCTTAATTAAACAGTCAGTGAGGATGTGATCCCCCTGCCCTCAAGCAAAAAAAAAATAATATATATATATTATAATATATATATATATATATTAATATATATATATATATATATATATATATTTAGAGATTTTGTTTGTGAATAAAAACAAAATATATATATATAAATGGAAGATTTTCCTCCCCCCACCCCCCTCCCACAAAAAAAATTCTGGATCCGTCCCTGGTTCGTGAACCCCCAGGGATTCACAACATTTCCATTGGCATTTAGATGACTGATGAAAAAAAATATCTAAAAGTTAATTCTGCAGAGAAAGAGAGAGAAAAAGGGGCCGGATTGTGTATGTGTTCCTTTGATGATATCTTTAGTAGTATCATTCTATAATGAATTTGTAACCAAATTAACATTTAAGGGTATTATTTGGAAGATATTTATGTATCCTATTAATATTCACAGATACCAGAGAGCGAGGAGGAATGGATGTCAGTGTCTGAAGAGTTTGATCGGAAATGGGACTTTCATCACTGCCTCGGAGCTATTGATGGAAAACATGTTAAAATTACAAAGCCATATAACTCTGGTTCTTACTACTATAATTATAAAGGTACTTTTAGTGTAGTTTTAATGGCTATAGTTAATGCCAAATGTCAGTTCCTTATGGTACATATAGGAACAAATGGAAGAGTCTCAGAGGGGTTGTTACAAACCTCTGGGTTCTAGTACAGGTTCTTAGGTACTTTATTTTGCTAGGATCGTAGACAGTAAATGCAACCCATGTTCAAGGAAAGCAGGCACAAAATACTCCAGAAAAACTTAACAGTATTTATTACAAAACAGAAATAACTTAAATCAGCCTTGCGGGTTCAAGTAAAATACATACAACAATACAGCTTAAAGCAAGAGGACTAAATACCAGGTCCTCAACGAGCCACAAGGCACCCTAAAGCTAAATATCTAAATCGTAACAGAAATTCAGAGGAGAACAAATATTTCATAAATCAGTGAGGATCCAAATATATGCCGGCCAAAACTATCCTAAATAACAAAAGGCTGAAGGAAGTGGAAGATATCAAAACAAGGAAAACCTTAAATTTACCTACCTAGCCATACAACTAAAGATATAGAATATTATCCACCAATAAGGGCAACAATAAACTTATAATATACACAAGTAAAAACTATGATAATGTATATGTATATGTATATAATATATGTACTGCACATACACTGACAGTTCTAATAACCCTTACGTCAGGGATGTCGTGCCGAACTAGGAGTCCATAGCGAGTGATGAACACGATCGCCAGGACAACAGGGGTATAAGGCTCTCGAAGGAAACAACAGCTATACTGTCTTTACCTGGCGATTGCCTCCCTACGTTTTCCTCCTCACGAGCCAGCGCTCACCCACACATCCCGAAGAAAAGTAGAAGGACGTTAATTTAATACCTTCCTCCCCCAAAACAAAAAAAATTATTCACATAGAATACATTTTTTTTAAACCTAAGCAAAAATGCTGAAAAGGAATTAACTTAAAACATTTCAAAGTTATCAATACACATGTAAAAAAAAAAGAACAAAGTAACTATTCCAAATCTCTGGAAATAGATACTCAGCAAAATAATAACATAATATACATAATAATCATAGTCACAAAGTAAACTTACCAAAATAGGCAACCGGGAACCTCAGAATAGACTGTCCCCACAGTTCCTTAAGCATAATGCTAAAAACCCTCCTATCATCTAACTGGGAGGGAGAGTCTACAAAGGCTAAGAAATGCTAACCACTAAAGTCCTAATGAAGTTCAGGTCTAACACAAACTAAGCTAAGGCTGAATACTCATACACACAACCTCTCGTACCACACACTTACCACAAAAGTTTTTTATACAACCCGAGGAAAAAAAAAACGAGAAGGGCGAGGGGAGCAGAGAAAAAACTCACGACTACATCCGAGAGAGAGCATCAGGAATACGGTTATCAGAACCTTTAGTATGTTTTATCACCAGCGTGAACTCCTGTAACTGCAGGGCCCAACGCAAAATCCTCTGATTGGAACCCTTCATTCGTTCAATGAAGACTAGGGGATTATGGTCGGTCCAAATCTCTATGGGATAAGAAAAATTTGTTACATAGGGCTTAAAGTGGAGTAACGTACGAACCAGGGCCAAGGCCTCCTTTTCGATAGTAGAGTATTTTCTCTCGGCCGCTAAAAGTTTCTTACTAAAATAAGATATGGGACGAACTTCTCCAGCCTCATCTCTCTGAAAGAGGACTCCTCCAATTCCAACGTCACTAGCGTCAACAGCAATAATAAATGGTTTCTGAAAATTAGGAGACATTAGAATAGGATTGGACACCAACATCAACCTAAGCTTTATGAAAGATTTTTCACACTGAGGTGACCACTCAAATTTACGACCTTTTTCCAATAGTTTAGTGAGCGGCTGAGCAATGTCTGAGAAGTTCCGGACAAACCTACGATAATACCCCAACATACCCAGGACTCTCCGGACCTCTCTGACATTGCACGGCCTCTTCAAATTTACAATGGCCTCTATATTAGCTTGTTTGGGGGCTACTGAACCCAAACCCACTTCATGGCCCAAATAGCATACTCTGGCCTTACCAAACTCACATTTACCAAGGTTCACAACAAGACCGGCAGCTCTCAGGGCTTCAAACAACCTTTTTTAAACCTTACCATATGCGTCCGCCAGTCGTTGCTGTGAACCACCAAATCATCTATATATATTTCCACCCCTTCCAAGCCACAAATGACCCTATTCATTAGTCGCTGGAAGGTGCAAGCTGCATTCTTCATCCCAAAGGGCATCACTTTACACTCGTAAAGCCCAAAGGGAGTTACAAAGGCAGAAATTTCACGGGCTCGATCAGACAGGGGAACCTGCCAATACCCTTTCAACAAATCCAACTTTGTTATAAACTTGGAGGACCCTATCTGATCGAGACAATCATCTATACGAGGTAAAGGGAAGGAGTCATTTTTAGTGTGAGTATTTACCTTACGATAGTCGACGCACATTCGGAACTTTCCGTCAGGTTTTTTTACGAGGACAATTGGAGAACTCCATGTACTCACCGAAGGTTGAATGAGGTCGTGCTCCAGCATATA
Organism: Macrobrachium nipponense; assembly: GCF_015104395.2. Lineage (NCBI taxonomy): Eukaryota > Metazoa > Arthropoda > Malacostraca > Decapoda > Palaemonidae > Macrobrachium > Macrobrachium nipponense. The sequence goes on along the minus strand of NC_087213.1, from coordinate 14,984,282 downwards.
CTTAATTTCCTTATCAACAATGTCCCTCTTCATTGGATTTAATCGATAAGGACTCTGCTTTACCGGGGAAGCACTGCCCACATCGACATCATGCTGGAGCAAGCTCGTTCGTCCTGGCGCATTCTGAAATAACTCTGGGAAAGCAAGGATTAATTCCATAACGTCACTTCTCTGATTAGTCTCCAGATGCTCTAATCCCGCCTTTAAAATTTCCAAGTTCTGAACATTGTCAAACAGAGCATCAGAAGACACCTGACCAACCAAATTTACAAAATCATCCGTAGGAGGCTCTACTACTACTACAGATACTGGTTCATAAACAATAGCCAAAGGGTCCTTACCACAGGAAGTATAAGACTTCAATCTATTTATATGAAATACCCGGCACTTTCGTTTGGTCCCGGGGGCTTCAACCTCATAGTTTACCTCAGACAGCTTTCTCAAAACCTTCCAAGGTCCCTTATACCTTGGCTCAAGAAAGTTGTCCGAGGCTGTACTTAATACCAAAACCTATTCCCCGGGCACAAACGAACGTACCTTTGTCTTTGTCAAAATTCATTTTCATGGCAGCTTGGGAAGAAGCCAAATTCTCTCGCGCAAACTTCCAAGCCATAGACAGCTTTCTCCTTAAGGTTTCCACAAACTCACCCACGTTCATCTCTCCTCTTTGTCCAGACTCAATCACGTCATGGACTATCTCCAGAGGACCACATACCTTGTGACCAAATACTAACTCGAAGGGAGCGACACCTGTGGACGAGTTAGGGTGATTCCGTATGGCAAAGAGAGCAAAGGGAAGCCCTTTATCCCAATCCTCTCCTTGCTCATAACAATATTTCTTTAATACACATTTAAGGGTCTGGTGAAATCTTTCCACCACACCCTGACTCTCTGGATGATAGGGTACGCTGGTAATGTGCTGAATGGCCAGTTCAGCACACTTACCCCGAAATACCCTACTTGTGAAATTAGTTCCACAATCAGACTGAATAGTACGAGGCAAACCATATCTAGAGAAAAACTCTGAGTTTCTCAAACACCGCACGAGAAGTAATCTTCCTCATAGGGAATGCATCAGGAAACCTAGATGCTCTGTCCATAACTGTCAGGAGATGGATAAACCCTGACTTGGTCCTAGGTAAAGGCCCATCCACATCAATCACCAGCTCCACAAAAGGTTCTCCAATTGCTGGAATCGGATTTAAAGGGGCTTTTGGAATTGGTTGATTGGGTTTTCCCATCACCTGACATGCTTCACAACTATTCACAAACCGTTTTACTGAAGACTTTAAGCCTGGCTACCAAAAATATTTAGCTAACCTACTAAAAGTTTTACACACACCAAAGTGGCCAGAAAAAGTGTCTTCATGTGCCAATTTCAAAACTGAATCTCTGAACTGAGTAGGGACCACTATCTGCTTGTTTCGAGATGTTATATCAAGGGCATGAGAGGAAGGGCGACTAACTCTATATAACACACCTTTTATAACACAAAATCGTGGTCTAGTCAAATCACTCGTATCACCCAGTTCAAAATTGAACTCTTCCTTCTGAGCTTCAATAAACTTTGAACGATCCCAATCAGGTTTTAATAACTTACCAAAAAGCTTATCACTACTACTAACTACAGACCCGGGCCTTTCTACTTCTACAGCTAAACTACTTAAATGTAAATCATCATCATCATCATGTAACAAATCTGCTGCCTTTGCAGCAGCTCGTGTCGTTACAGCCACTGGGCAAGCATTCAAAGACAATATTGGAAACAATTCACGTCCCTTGTCATCCAACATGTCATTACACAGTATACCATCTATGCCTGGGATTGGTAGGCTTTCTACAACAGCTAATTCTGTCTTCCTATTATAACCAGGGAAGGACAATTCCACCTCAACTAAAGGTGCCGATACCATCGTGTTCGGGAAACCTCCCAAAACCACAAAATCACCTGAATTAGTAACTAGGCCCTTCAAAGATTCCTTCAGTGCCAGAGACCGAGCAGCCCCAGTATCCCGCAAAAACTTCACCTTTAGGGTTTTTGATTCGGTAATCAATTTGCCAAGCCAAATATATTTATCATAAAGTCATAAATCCCCACAAGATAAAGAACCAACATTTTCCCCCTTGCTACAACCATCATTAGCCACCAACACTGGAGGATTCTCAACCTGAGACTTAATAGACATAGGGTTATTCGATATTACAGCTACCGGATTATTATTGTTCCTTTGGAGGTACCTCCTTCTGGCGCTACACTGTGCTTGAAAATGTCCTGGTTCATTGCACCAGAAGCAGGTCCTTCTTACTCTATTACCATTACCAGAAGTTAACTTATTACTTTTGGAGAAGACTCTGGTGTAAGATCCACTTGAGCCCTCTCCCTGAGCATCTCCAGTCCTATTCTTGTGCAGATTCCCCTGGACACGATTATTTCCCGGACCACTAATTTCTTTGATAATTATTTGACTTACCAGGCTGAAAATTAACTACAGATGCAAGATTACCTGACCCAGCCCGATGAGTCAACACAAATTCATTTGCTATCTGGGCAGCCTTACCCAAACTGACTGCTTTAACCTCTTCAAGATAAATTCTTAATTCCTTGCTACAAGCCTTTTTAAATTCTTCCAGCAACATTAGCTCTCTCAAGGAGGAGAAGGAGACCACTTGACGACTCTTAAGCCAGTCGTCAAACTGCTCCTCCTTGAGACAAGCAAATTCCACAAATGAGAGAGAGACAGGTTTAGTAAAATTACGAAACTTAAGGCGATAGGCCTCAGGCACCAAGTCGTAAGCCTTAAGAACTATTGCCTTAACCTTATTATAGTCCCTAGCTACACATTCATCTAAAGCATTGTATACCCGAATTGCCTTGCCCACCAGCCTGCATTGAATCAAGACTGTCCACATCTCTGGGGGCCAAGACAACCGGGTAGCCACACGCTCAAACGCCTTAAAAAATTCTGGGACGTTTCGCTCGTCAAATACTGGGACCAATTTCAACGCTGCCCCTATGTTAAATTTATCCTGAGAGGACCCAGTGGGAGTACTGAAGTGATTAGGGGAACCTCTTAACCTAGCCATTTCCAAATTGATTTTAGCCATAGCCAACTCATGCTTCCTCGCCCTCTCTTTCTCCTCAAACTCTAGTTTCATTAACTCTATTCTTTTACAAATAACATCATATTTACTGTTCTCCTGGGATTTTACAGGCTGTACCGGAGCTACCTCAACATGGACAGAATTCTCTGGCAAAAATGGATTTAATGATACTTCTGGTTTTGAAGGAAAATTAGCGTGTCCTTCAAAAAGGGTACCAGTCCTAGGTGGATCCTCAAATAATGAAAAACCAGGATTTACACTCGCACTACCTTCTTGCTCTTCATCACTACTAGCAACACTATCAAATTCCTCAACTAAATGCTCACCCTCAGCTAGGCCCTGAGCTACCCTGTTTTTTATGGCCTCTAACAAACAGGCTTTTGTCTCAGCTGCCTTAAATGGTATTCCCAGCCAACGAGCACAACTTACCAGATATTCTTTGTTCAGAATGGATAAGTGTTTTAAGCAGTCTGCTGACCCTAAAAATTCAGCGGGGTCAAAAATAAACTCCTCCATGATCATCAACCAAAACAAAGAGGGGGGAAGGTAACCACCTACTGAAAACAAATACTGCCAAATCCCCCAAAGTGCTGTGCCGCAAACCAAAAACACAGAGTATACCTGTGTACGATCCTGTCACGGTCGCCAAATTGTTACAAACCTCTGGGGTTCTAGTACAGGTTCTTAGGTACTTTATTTTGCTAGGATCGTAGACAGTAAATGCAACCCATGTTCAAGGAAAGCAGGCACAAAAACACTCCAGAAAAACTTAACAGTATTTATTACAAAACAGAAATAACTTAAATCAGCCTTGCGGGTTCAAGTAAAATACATACAACAATACAGCTTAAAGCAAGAGGACTAAATACCAGGTCCTCAACGAGCCACAAGGCACCCTAAAGCTAAATATCTAAATCCTAACAGAAATTCAGAGAACAAATATTTCATAAATCAGTGAGGATCCAAATATATGCCGGCCAAAACTATCCTAAATAACAAAAGGCTGAAGGAAGTGGAAGATATCAAAACAAGGAAAACCTTAAATTTACCTACCTAGCCATACAACTAAAGATATAGAATATTATCCACCAATAAGGGCAACAATAAACTTATAATATACACAAGTAAAAACTATGATAATGTATACGTATATGTATATGTATATAATATATATACTGCACGTACACCGACAGTTCTAATAACCCTTACGTCAGGGATGTCGTGCCGAACTAGGAGTCCATAGCGAGCGATGAACACGATCGCCAGGACAACAGGGGTATAAGGCTCCTCGAAGGAAACAACAGCTATACTGTCTTACCTGGCGATTGCCTCCCTACGTTTCTCCTCACGAGCCAGCGCTCACACACATCCCCGAAGAGAAGTAGAAGGACGAAGGCAGAATTGGCAGGTGAATCCGTAATTAGTACCGGGATCCAGCGACGGTACCAATTTCCCGTGGGCTCCTCCGACGGGAATAAGGGGTAATATAAGAAGTCGCAAATGGCATACGCTTCTGCGGAACCCCGTAAAGCGGACACTATGGTCGCAAGTGAACGAAGAGCTGTGATCTACAGCACCAGAGTCGCAGGTGACTAAGTCACCTACGAACGGTCGTGAGGAAAGATTACAACAGCGCCGTTTCCAAAATAAACTACCAAAAGGTCGTCCTCTAATAATCCACAAAAGCTGCTCAAGGGGATGGTCTGACAAGGAGCGTTCCAAAGCCCGAACTTCGGCGGGCAGACCATCAACGTTCAGAGTACAGCTACCAACCATCCACCGTAACTCAAAAACAAATCACAAAACAATCGTTAGAACGATAGTTCACAGAAATAAACAAGGGAGGAAGAGGGGCTCAATAACACAAACTCTTACATAAACTAACAAGCATTTGGCTGCTTAAGCAAAAGAAACTTAAAAGTAAACAAGGCTGACTTAACAGAGGATAAACTACACATTCCTTCACCAGGAACAACTGATCCTGTTCCTTATGTTTTAATAGGGGATGATGCGTTCCCTCTGTTGGAGAATATCATGAAGCCATATAGTCATGCCAATCTTACTAAGAACAACAGATATACAATTATTGGGTGTCACGAGCCAGAAATGTAGTGGAAAGGACCTTTGGCATGTTGTCATCTAGGTTTCGTATTTTACACTCGACAATCAATCTATCCCCAACTAAAGTGTCCAAAATAATCCTTGCATGTTGCTACTTGCATAATTATATGAGCGGAGATGGAGAACAATATGTAGAAAGTATCAGTAGAAGGCAGCTCATTCCTGTTGAACCAACTGTTCAACAGTCTTCATTCTAGCAAATTAGCTAAACATAGGTAATTTGTGCATTGTTGTAGACATACATATATAATACATTCACGAACTCTAATACACTGGAAGCTACATTAATAATTATGTAGACCGCAACCATGATTTATTTATTTTCATTATTTGATGTACTATCATTAATATATGTGATTCTCTACACTGACAATTACCATTATCTCTTGATAACATCAGGTTTATCAGATATAAATTGATACTACTTGGATATACTGAAAGTTGTATCTGTATCTACAGTGTACAAAAAACTACCTAAATATATATACATTGCATTAAATGTGTTTGAATATTTCCTCACCTCTTCATCAATGTCTATTGTAGATATCCCTTCTTCCTGAATTTCCTGGTCTCGGAGAAAATTTAGAGCACCGAAAAACCATAAGGAGGGTACATACATGTCTTCAGTTGCAGCACCAGATTTCTCACTTTGAACCACCTTTTTTAATTCTCTCCTGTAGCTAGTACGAAGAGAGTTAATTTTCTTTGGTATCATATCCTTGGTGGCATTTGGGATGTGTTCTCTCAATTTATCAAGCAATTTTTGCTGACACTTTGCCTTTAGTGTCCTATTTTTGTATTCCTCACTTTTAACCTTCCAAAGACATGGAAAGGTATTATTACAGTTTCAACCATTATGGGAAATCTATTATATTGATATTTTTCCCGAGTAAAGCACGTGATAACAAAACACTTCTTCTCGATACATTATTGTCGCTAATGCATACTTACAGAGAAAAAAAAAGATTAAGTTTTTACCTCGAATTTTTCCTAAGTCGGGAGAGGTGTTTCCTCTACGGTAATGTTTACTTTTAATGAGCCCTCTAACTTACTTTCTTACGCAAACAAAAGCAGTTCCAGTTACTCATTATTGGCTGAGAGGTGTGACATCGTTATGACGTCATGGGTTTCATAACCAATTACGAATGACTTGAGTCGAAAACTAAGTTTCACTAGCATTTCAGCGGAGTAATAAAGTTACCTGTCTAGTGTCCACTGGTATCCTTGTTTGACTGAATACTCGAATAATGAAGCAAAAAACGGCATTTTGTCTTCCTGTACCTATGGCAGAGGTAGTGGCTGGCCCTTCTGGCATTAATTTTGACAGACCTTCGATTTCCTACCGATTGTTTGCAGTGCAATGTGGTCGTCGGGTACCTGGCCACTTCCTACTTTAAGTTGCATGTCAGGGAACCTTGCAACGGCTTCACGTTTTCCCTCAAAGCAGCAGCACATTTTTATCAACCAACAGTTGTAGGTAAGCTTCATTAATTTATAGAGTATATTATAATGGTGGTAGTATAACGATGTATACAGCAGTACCATCACTTTGGATTTGGTTTGATGGATGTTAGGTAGTGGCCTTAAGGGGGGGTCGCAGGGGGGCGGAGCCCCCCCGCTAGGCCTAGGTAGGGGTACAGGGCCCTAGGTAAGGTTAGGTGGTGTATTAGGTTCGGTAGTGCCCCGAAAATCACTGTGGCCTTAAGGGGGGGTCGCAGGGGGGCGGAGCCCCCCCGCTAGGCCTAGGTAGGGGTACAGGGCCCTAGGTAAGGTTAGGTGGGTGTATTAGGTTCGGTAGTGCCCCGAAAATCACTTTTCTCCTCCTCCCCCCACCCAAAAACCCCGTTTCCCACTGGGATCCCCCATAATTGAAGTAGTAGTAGGTTTATGCTTAGATTTTGTGTGTAAGAGTAACTCTGTTTCTTTTTTATTCATTTCCTCACGTTTCTATGCGATGTGCAACACCAATCTGGTCGTTTTTTTTGCCGTTTTTCGTCGTTAATACTTGAAAACGGGTGCGGCCTTCTCCTGGACATTTACCTTTTTTCTGGAAAAAAACTTTTTTTTTTTTTTTTTTTTTAACTCCAATTACATAGTAAATCTCTAAATCGGATGGTTTGCAGTCAAAATAAATGTTAAATCCGTTGGAACTACATTATTTCTGATGCAACAAATATATTTTTATTCCAGTTTTCCCATAATGGTTGAAACTGTAATTTTACCCATGGAAATGATTGATAGAGTTCAATGAACTCTATCCAAAATTCTTGGTTATCTTGTGTGTTCGCCATGGTTGATGGTGACCAAATGAGCATGTATGATCAAACACCACTACAGACTCGTCAAGCATGCTGGTCAAACGTCTTGTTGGACAAGCTAGCTTCAAACTGCTTGTTCAATCCTTCAAACAAGCCTCTACATTCTCAAATTGGATTGTCCAACGCCAATTTGATCATACATGTATGATAGTCTGAAAAAAGTTATATGGAAATTAACTAAATTATTTCACCAAATTGAACTACTCACTAAGTTAGCAAAAGTCATGCAGCATCAACTGAATAACGATGGTAGTTAAGCCATGCTAATAATTTCAATTTCCAAAAGCAGTCAAAATGACTGCTTGGCCGTTCTAGTGTTTAATTAACACGAAATTATTAGTTCGTCAATACGTAATCAGGTCAGCAAGTAATTTGGAAGTTGTTCGTAGACACAAAATTAGGTGGTGGTCCATCGACACAAAATGAGGAATTTGTTCGTCAGCACGAAATTTGGCTGTTATTCGTCAACACAAAAATAAGTAGATGTTCGTCAACACGAAATTAGGTAGTACGTCATCACAAATTGAGGAAATTGTTTGTCAACACGAAATTTGGCAGTTATTCGTCAACACGAAATTAGGTAGTTCGTTAACACGAAATTAGGAAGTTATTCGTCAACACGAAATTAGGTAGGTTTCCGTCAGCACGAAATTAGGAAGTTGTTCGTCAGCACGTAATTTGGAAGTCGTTCGTCAGCACTAAATTAGAGAGTTGTTCGTCGAAATGACTGGGTCAGAGAATATTTTTTCTTAAAGGTTCAGCGTTGGGAACGATTTTCATTGATAATAAATTGGCATATGCATTTATTAAAGGAAATATAACAATGCCCTTGTTGAAGGATCGGGAATAATAATTGTTTGGTGTTTTAAATCAAAATAAGCAAGAAAGTTTGCAAAAAATATAAAGATTGACACTTGGAATTAATTTTGTTGTTGTTGCAGTGTCGATAATAAGAATTGTTCTGTTTTAATATAAAAGCAAAAACTAGTTTGCAGAATCTAAATAAAACGGCACACTGAATCAATTTTGTCGTAATAATTCTTCAAATAACGATAGAATTGTATGTATATATTTCTGCTGTCGTTTCAACCATCAGTTTTTATAGTAATAGGAACGTTATATATATATATATATATATATATATATATATATATATATATATATATATATATATATATATATATATATACAAAAAGCTTCCAGTAATATCCGTACATTTTTTTTATCATTGCCATGTTTATCATCGCATTTGTATTCACGCTCAATTTCATATCCTTTCACGATCTCGTAAAAACGGTTAACTGAACATAAAAACTTACTTTCGCTACTTTCACGGGCCACAAACTGTCAACGAGTTAAGTCGAGGTAGAAAAAAAAGAAGAAAACATTAAACGAGTTTGCCCCAAAAATGGTTTCAATGTTCACGTAGTCGGCTTATCTACATTTTTCACCGAGGTGAAAGCGAAGGAAGACACTTTTAATTTCGACTATGATAGTGTGTGAATGTTGGTGCAATATTAGAGTAACGGTACATCCCGAATGTTGATGCAATGTTAGAGTAGCTGTATATCGCGAATGTTGGCGCAATGTTAATCGTATATCCAAAATGTTGATTCAGTGTTTGAGTAACCGTACATCACGAATTTTAATGCAATATTAACTGTACGTCCAGAATGTTGATGTAATGTTAGAGTAACTGTACATCACGAATGTTGATTCAATATTAAAGTAACTGTGCATCACGAATGCTGATTCAATGTTAAAGTAACTGTACATCACGAATGCTGATTCAATGTTAAAGTAACTGTACATCACGAATGGCCATTCCATTGAGGAGTGAGAGATGTGTATTTCTGGTGATAGAAGTTCACTCTCGACGTGGTTCGGAAGTCACGTAAAGCCCCTGGTTCCGTTGCTGAATAACCACTTGTTCCATGCAACGTAAAAACACCATACAAACAATCACGAATGTTGATGCAATGTTAGAGGAACTGTACATCTAGAATGTTGATGCAGTGCTAGAGTAACTGTATATCACGAATGTTGGTGCAATGTTAACCGTACATCCAGGATGTTGATTCACTGTTAGAGTAACCGTACATCTAGAATATTGATGCAATGTTAGAGTAACTGTACATCACGAATGGTGATGCAATGTTAGAGTAACTGTATATCATGAATGTTGGTGCACTGTTAATCGTACATCCAGAATGTTGATTCAATGTTAAAGTACCCATATATCACGAATGTTGATGCAGTGTTTAGAGTAACCACAGTTAAAGAACCATACATAAGAATGTTAGTGCAATGTTAGAGTAACTGTTCATCACAAATGATGGTGCTATGTTAGAGTAACCGTACACTAAGAATGTTGCTGCAATGTTAGAGTAAATGTACACTACAAATGTTGGTGCATTGTTAAATTAACCATACATTAAGAATGTTGCTGCAATGTTAAGAGTAAATATACACTGCAAATGTTGGTGCATTGTTAACCATACATTAAGAATGTTGCTACAATGTTAGAGTAATTGTTCATCACAAATGTTGATGCAATGCTAGAGTAACCATACATTTAAAATGTTGGTGCAATGTCAGAGTAACCCTACAATAAGAATGTTGGTGCAATGTTAAGAGTAACCGTACATCGAAGTGATAAGTACTTATATTTCCATAAATAGATTATATTATATATATATATGTATAAATATATATGTATAAATATATATACACACGTGTGGTATAATATATATATAAATATATATATTATATCTATATATATATATATATATATATATATATATATATATGTGTGTGTGTGTACTATGTAATATATATATATATATATATATATATATATATATATATCTATATAGATATATATATATATATATGTGTGTGTGTGTGTGTGTATATATATATATATATATATATCTATACTATATATACATATATTATATATATATATATATATAATATATATATATAATATTATAATATATATATACACCAACACTAGTATAGAAATTGAAATTCACACTATATTTCAGTTACATTTATTAGTCATAAGCTTGTTTTCCACATTTTTCTCTGATCTTAATACTGCAATATTTTATCGCACTATTTCATTGAAAAATATTTCGGAATTTCTTTTCGTTTTGTTTTATTTCACTAGATATACTGTCTAAATGTTCGCATATTTGTACTAGATATACTGTGTTCTAAATGTTCGCATATTTGTACATTTTCAGTTTCAAACTTTATTTGGACGAGGATTATAAATGGACAGCGTGAATTATTATTGCTTTTTATGCATTCTTATTTTTAAAACATGTTTTGCAATCCATCTCTGTTTTGAATGCATAAAAGTATATATATTTTTATTTTATTGAGCTTTCACATTCATGAAATTCTACTGAAACTTCTTTTTATAGCAAAGAGCGTTTTGCAATTAGTGTCAAGGGTCATTAAGAATCAAGCTTGGCAAAGTTTACTTTGAAGATGATGCAAGATGCTCTCTCCCTCATAATTTTCTTATTATAGTACACTTGCAACAAATAAGTTTTGAGCTTGTGTGTGTTTATATATATATATATAATATATATATATATATATAGTAGATATACATACAAACACACACACACTACATACATATATATATATATATATATATATATATATATATATATATATATATATATAGTATATATGTCATATCACATTACCGTGATTCATATACATACATCGAGCTACTAATGCCCTTTATAATTTAATTCGCTCTACCTCGGAATTAATTCATTTTCAAATATGTTAACCGAAGGGGAATTTCCACTGGCATATCCCATATCCTTCTTATTTCTATTTTCAGGTCTTGATGCTTTATTATTATTATTATTATTATTATTATTATTATTATTATTATTATTATTATTATTATTATTATTATTATTATTATTATTATTATTCAGAAGATGAACCGGATCTTTCCTAGACAGTGACCCCCAAGGGTTTTCGAGGGTCGTTATATAGGACTAATATATCTTGGGGTCGTTATCTTTATGATATTTACAATTATTTGTTTGTTTTACGGTAATCCCCGACGGGCTTGTACTAAACACGACGCAAAGGATACCCGGATACCCAGGAAAGATCCGATGAACCCTCCGATGAACCCTATTCACATGGAACAAGCCCTCCAAAGTAGCCATTGACTTGAAACTCGAGCTTCCAAGGAATATGTGCTCATTAGGGAATAAGAGAAAGTAAAGGGGATTTTGCGACATCTCTTCAAATTCCCCTCTCAAGATATGACTAGCGTCTCTTCAGCCCGAGTCACGGGTGAGTGGTGGGCGGGGTTGTTAAGTACGCATAAGAAGAGGGTCATTAAGGGTTGGGGAAAGTGCCCCCTTTGCTTTTAAAGTACCGTTTTAGAAATAATGGCATCTTTCTTGCAAGATGATATCGGCTGTACTACGTCTTGTATAAAATGATCTTAGAGGTAGTAGTTTTAAAACATTTTCCAAGGGCGACAATGCTTCGCTAAACTGTTTGGAAAACTGTGAGAGTCACCCTGAGAGAGAGAGAGAGAGAGAGAGAGAGAGAGAGTTTGACACATTAGATGGATATTAGGAGTGATCCTACAAATAACATTAAATGAAAAACTGTATATGAAGGAGAGAGAGAGAGAGAGAGAGAGAGAGAGAGAGAACACCCATTACCATAACTTGGAAGTATAAGGTAAAAACCGTAAGCTTAGAGATACCCTATACTATATTTATCGTAAGAACGATCATATCAATTCATATATTATTCATTGATGTTAAACACCACGCGTCTTTATGAGGAGTCAGCATGGACCCTACAATTTTCCGAATCTAGTTACACTCTTAAACGACGCATATTCTCTCCATGTTTTGTGAAAAATTCCTAAAAATCTCAGAGATGTTGGAAAAATTCACCTTATACAGTGTCTTGTTGTAAGATGGGGAAAAATGGTCAAGGTTATTAACTGCCAATGTTTTCAGGCTAGATATTACCGAAGTCTGGTGAAGGTTGCACTTTAATTTATCTGAGCATTGTATTTCCTCGAAATTCTAAATGTGATGGTTTCGTCATTTTTGCTTTATAGTTTATATCGCTTGTTATACATTTTAAACATCTCCAAAAAGTGTGAAGAAGTCGAGACGTTTAGCGGTCATTTTGGTTACTAGCGATCTACGGGCATAATCAGCCTCCTTTCACGGGCAGAACCAGCTCCGTTTCAGGGAATCGCTTCTCACCCCCACCCCCACCCCCTTCGGAGAGAGGGGGAAGGTAGGATGAAACCCCATTATAAACCATCTTAGTGGTCCCCACTATAATCCTGCCAAGTTTCATGCCCATCGGACGAGCCGTTCAGCCTTGATTGATTGACAGACGGAGGGACAGACATAACGCCCATTATAGTAAGATTAAAATGACAAAAGTATTTGGTAAAAAGTGGCCAGTAGATTCTATATATATATAATATGTCTATATAATATATATATATATATATATATATATATATATAAATATATATAGAAAATTTTATATGATATTATATATGTGTAATATCATAATATTATGTAATGTAATATATATATATAATCTATAATATATAATATATATATATATATCTATAATATATTTATATATGTATATATGTGTGTGTGTGTGTAATTTATATGTTTTATATATTTATGATTTATATATTCTAGTGTCTGTATTCCAGTCAATTTCAGCATTCCCCAGACAGACCTGTCATATTACTTTTATTATATTTTTCATTAACATTGCATATTGCAGCATGGCAAATATGGAAGTATGCGAGGTGAACTTAGAGACATTTTTGTTATTGATATTCGTATATGCCAATGTATGCATGCTTCTATTCGAGAGTAACTCGCAGGAACTTCGTCTTGTATACGTAGCGATTATCATCATCATCACCATTCTAATCATCCTATGGAGAACGCTTGCTGAATTTTGCAACCGGGGAAGTCAAGGTTTCGAAGTTTCCAAAGGGGAAAATTTTTAACCATTTGCTCGACTTCATCTTAGCCAACTAGATACACTTTGTAAGTCATTGAAGCTTTGCGCCTGCAATTATTCTGACTGTATAAATGCAAATGAGTCATTAATGCTCTGAAAAGCAGCTTGAGAGAGAGAGAGAGAGAGAGAGAGAGAGAGAGGGAGAGAGAGAGAGAGAGAGAGAGAGAGAGAGAGAGAGTAGAGAGGGAAGAGAGAAGAGACGAGAGAGAGAGAGAGAGAGGGAGAAGAGGGAGAGAGAAGGAGAGAGAGAGAGAGAGAGAGAGGAGAGAGAGACAGGGACGAGAGAGAGAGAGGGGTTTGGCGGGTTTGTGTTATGCGATGAAAAGTTATTTTTGTGTGAAGTCGATGACTTATACGGACAGAGAGAGAGAGAGAGAGATTAGAGATAGCGAGAGAGAGAGAGAGAGAGGGAGGGGGGGGTTTGTGTTATGCGATGAAAAGTTATTTTTGTGTGAAGTCGATGAGTTATACGTAGAGAGAGAGAGAGAGAGAGAAGGTTGGTTTAATTTATGAAAGGCAGCATGATGCCACAACGCTAAGAGGAACTACCTTTGCTCTCTAAATGAAAACAACCAATCAGATAGGAGGACAGATAGAGAATGCTGATGGAAACGAGCGAACCTGCTATGCTAGGAGTCTCATCATCGAAGCCCTCTCTCTCTCTCATCTTCCTTTCTTATTAAGACATAAGTTACAAAGCATCACTTTTTCAACCAAGAGCTGGTTATCTAACAGTCTGCCTTCTCCTCTTCCAGCTATTCCATTTGTCGACACATTTTATGGTTCTCAGCTAATTGATCTGATGGCTGATGTCGCCTCATTGCTGTCATTTCCATAATCCCACTTTTAAGTCACGAACTCTGCTTCAGCATTCACCTACTCTGGGTCCACTGCTTTTTTTTTTATCTCTCTTCAGCAGCCTAATCATACTTCTCTCTCTCTCTCTCTCTCTCTCTCTCTCTCTCTCTCTCTCTCTCTCTCTCTCTCTCTCTCTCTCTCTCTCTCTCTCTCTCTCTCTCTCTCTCTCTCTCCTCTCCCTCCTCTTTCCTCTAACTTTCCTTTTTTTCACTCCACCCGCCCCGAGGTAATGCTCACCTTTCTTTGTTTCATCAAAGAGAAAAATTTTTTATTTAGTTCATTAGGTGCACGTCGTGATCTATCTATCTGTATTTATCTATCTATCTTCGCAGAGATCTTGGTTTCCATAGCCGTTCTATGTGATGTATCGTCCTGTTCCATTTGCATACCTAAATGAATCTCACGAAAACGATTATTTTCCTGTTTTATGCAAAACATGACATCTTGTTCAGTAAGGAAAAAAAAAAAAATTTTTTTCTATAGAGAGATTGAAGATCTGAAGCATTTCGCCATTTGTGCTGTAGACTTGAATAAAAAAAATATTACAGGAAAGATTATTTGCAAAGTATGTATGGACATTTTACGATATTATCATTAACGTACCATTGACTATATTTTCCTTATTATTTAGTGATATTTAAAATTAAAATGCTGTAATGAAAAAAAAAAAACTATCTGAATTAAAAATATGGGAGTGTGGATATATTTTATTTATTGTTGTTAACTAAGCCAAGTTTGCATTCTCCCCTTTGACTTTCAATAAAAATACATCTAGTGAAAAGGGGATATGAACAAAAAAACCGCAATTATTTATCTTCATTACTTTTAAGAGTTACTAAACCAATCTGCCGTGTATTTTCGTTGGCTGCTGAGGAAAAAAAAAAAAAAAAATATCGAGTAAGAAATATGTTTTTACATAACTTCGTGATAATTAGGACGCAGAAATATAAAAAAGATGTAAAGTAAAAATAAAAAGAAAAGGCGTGAACAATAAATTCGCAGCTACATTTCAGTACTTCTGCTAATAATTATGTAAAAGACAATAACAATATGCACATTCTTGGAAGCTCTTCCATGAAGAAATAGAGCATGTCAGTGTCCCCAAGTCCCCAGTATATGATATTGTTATATAGATATCTATTTATATATAGATATATATATATATATATATATATATATATATATATATATATATAATATATATATATATATAATATATATATATATATATATATATATATATATATATATATATATATATATATATATATATATATATATATATATATATATATATAGTAAGTGTTTACATAATAAAAATATATTGGAATGTTAGGTCCATATATATAAAAGTCTAAAACTAAAGAGGTCAACCAGATTGCTTGCAGGAATGTGATCAGACTAGAGACCGCTAAATGCGGTATATTAATAAATTTATGTAGGCTAAGATAACATAGCAGTCACCTGTAGTCATTCAATTGTTTATAAACATTAGTCCAAGCTCCCTGCTTGAGACAACTACCGCCTACGTGATCTGTAGCGTGTCTCATTTGATTGTGTGTTCGTATGAAACTATGTCATTTGTATGCATGTTCATATGTTCGAACTACTGTCTGTTCCTTCATAACTTGTAACAGATATGGGAGACGAGCAAGAACAGGAGTTAATGCTATCGTCATTATAAGACCTTTGTACCTCCGTTTTACCTAAGCTTTATCATGTAGAGGAAGCATAGGATTAGCCATCATCATTGGCAAAATCGATCAAGCTATCGTTATTAAAGAAACTTTTGTACAATCATATCTGATCTTCACCATGTAAAATCTTCAGAAGAATTATAATTTTTTATTTTTATACCTTAGTGTTTTTCTACAAGAACCTCACCGGGGGACCGAACCAATGAGTTTTAACGACAATCGTCCGTTAAAGAATAATACCGACCTTCGGGGGTAAAGTGATCTCACAAAACCCCAGACACTCCATTGAAGATGGGAAGTGCAATACCAACCGACCTTAGGCCGTAATAAGATTATCGCAAGTCTACCATTACCTCATAGGGATCGCCTTATCATACAAGGCACAAGCCCTAATATTGGGTGGCCAGCGTAACCAGAAGAACTCTACAACGTCCCTTAACGAAGAAAAATCAGAATAATAAATCAATGTATCATAAGAAGTCAACGAACGACTGGAAGCAGCAGATTCTTCCAAGCACCCTAGTATCATCGTTGTTAGTAAGCGCCTTCAAAAAGAAAAACAATAATAACTCTTTCAAACGACGACGAAAGCAACAGATTCTTCAACCAATTTAAGTAATATCGTTTATTAGTGAATAACTTCAAGAAACCAAACCGACGTGTCCTTTTTCTTACGACAACGCAAGCTTCCGTCTCTTCATTAGAAGCTCATTCAAGAAAACATCGTTAGTGAAGCGTTTCCTCCGGAACTTCGAAGAAACAAAACAAAGCCGAACGCAGTCTGCAGCATCGGATCTTTACAAGGGCTTCGAATCATCGAAACAACGCGCACCGGGGGAAACTGAAGCCAAACCTAAACCATGTCATCCGCTAAATAAGAAGGAAGGAAGTACCAAGGCCGTGTGGTCGTTAATCGGAACCCCACGTGACCCTTCCCACAAAGCAAGCTAATTAACAAGATTTTTTTAATTCATTTTGGCGTAACTTTGAGTGTTATTCCTTTACAGGTCGAATTTCGTTATTCCTGGTGGACTGAGTTACGAGACATTGCTTGAATCTTACGTTTTTTAAACAGAAATTATCCTACATCATTGAAGATTTTGCTACTGCGAGTTTTTTATCATTTGGATGTCTGTTTCCCCAGAAGTTCTACTGAAATTATCATAATCATATACTATTTTGTTAATTTTATCATTTTGGGCTGGTGATTATTAATCCTTGACGTAACAAAGTTATATTCAAAACAGTGAACTATGCTGTTTTACGTTCTGCTTGACTCTCGGTCTTGTATTTCCATTACCTCAGGATAGGGGCGTGGATTTAACGGGCATCGTTGCGCGGAGTCGTGATTAGGAAAACACGCAAAAACAAGTGGTCAAGAACACCCGTAGCAAATCTATATAAATTAGAGGTAACCACTATTTTCGGGTCATGGAACAATAAATGCTCCTTTGGCAAAGTCCCGATCAGCAGGTTTTTAGCCTTGCGTTTTTTGCGTTATATAAAATATCGAACCTCCAATGACTCAACTTAACTTTAAAAAGAAAAATGATGGCTGGATTGCGCAAGGAAAATAACATGTCTTGTAAAAAACCTTCATCAGGCCTAAAATGCGCCTGACCAGGATCCCCTCACTAGTTTCAAATTTTAGCAAAGAATGAAGAGTACAAACCAGTTAATATTTGAATGCAGTAGTGATAACTTGTCTTTATTAGTAAGTCGCTCAGTTTCCTAATAGTTCGGTGCATTCATTTGCTTTATATACGTAACCAGCAAGCAAGAAATTGCTAAAAACACACAACAAATACGTTGCCGATGGTAATAAGAGAAGGTATCCTAATTATTACAAAAAGAAATATAAACAGTAATCCCAGTTGCAGTTCAAATCAAACAACAGCAAACTGGTGACGGTGACTGGGTCAACCCTAGTTCCGAAGCGGGTCAAGGTCAGTCAAAAAACACTGCCGAAGTTTTGTTCCAAAGCAAAGCAAATTCCCACACATAAGCGAACTTCTAAAGTCAAAGAGTGGGGAAAAAGGGAAAAAAGCGCTGTTGGATCATAAGGGAAGAATACCTCCAAATACCCTTTTTAAAATTTAAAAAGGAAAGGAATTTCCCTATTCATCACCACGACCGTATAAAGTATCATAAGCAGGTTTTCGTTTTTTTTTCAATACATAAGTTTTTTAATTAATAAGTAGTGGTGGATTAAGCCCGACTGTACGCGCCGTAAAAATTAGAATATCCTTGGATTTATTTCATTAGTACACACGTATTATCCTGTTTTATTTACGGACTCACCGGTCTGTTTGTTATCGAACTTCCCTCAATGAGAAGTCGCCGGATAAGGCTAGGCGTTTACAGCTACCTCTATAGTTTTATAAAAAAACATTGCTCTGTTATCTAGTGTAATTGTAAAGATCCATCTAGGGGTCTAATCAAAATATTATCTTACATCCTGCCAAAATAAGGCATGTTTTATCAAAGAAGGAAATCCTATAATCCTTCAAACATATTAAAATCCGTTTGAACAAAATGAGACAGTTAATCAAATAATAACTTATATAAAGGAACTATACATTTGTCTCATAAATCGTAACATTGTTCAAATGACCCAACAGAATTCTCCCCACAACCGCAGTCGCACTTTGCACGCAAAATCTCGAGAAGCATGCACCCTCGAATGTCTTAGTGCGTGTAAAAAGACTTTGCTGGGAAATGAAATTTTAATCCTTCCCGACACTCTGAAATATAACGATTTCCGCGAACAAAGCCCTAAAAGTATACATATCGTGGATACGGAAGTTATAAATATCGCATTTTTTATTGTTGCTAATTTTTAATCACGCCCAACCGTCGTGGATGAATCTCTCTGAAATAATCTCTCTAAAGTAATATCCGTAAAGTCATTCAAGCAGAGGTGAGTCAGCAGAAATTTTTTTTTTTTTATCTTTTACCTGAATACCAGGAAAGTTTCTCCACTAGCGAGTGACCTGGGAAACAAAAAACGGATGTAATTTAACACCAAAAATACGGTCTAAGGACAAACATAAAAGCTCTATACGTACCTTCGTATAGACTCTCACTGCAATTTCAAAATAGAGATAAATGACGAAGTTGAAATATGTTAGTAATAGGAGCCATTAGGAAATCAAATAGCCCATATAATTTTTTCCCTCAAACGTCATGCCATAAAAGATCGGACTTGGCGTATCTGCGTAGATTTCTGTCGCTTAAACAAGGAAACGACTCCCGATAGTTTCCAGTGCATGTACCGACGACATCTTATCTCTGTTAGGTTAGAATAAATTTTCATTTTTTCCACCGCTTGGACTTACTTTAAAAGCTTTTACCTGATACCATTACCTAAGTGATTGTACCTCATACACCGTTTTTTTCAGCTCAGGGGACATTATCAATTTTTACGTATGCCTCCGGCTTACGTTGCACCCAATTACAATATAGTGTTTGGAGACTTTTAGGGGATAACCTACATGCCTATATGGATGATCTTGTAATCTTTTCTAATACCTTAGAAGTACATTCACATAAAATAGAGCTAGTGCTACAGAGACAAAGACAAATAATCTCAGAGTAAAATATCTAAATGTGAGTTTTTTAAAAACCGAACATGTTTATCTAGGTTTTATGTGTCTGGTCAAGGTCTTTAAAAGTAGTCCATGGTAAGGTGTCGGCTATTCATAACTTTCCGGTACTTATTAACGTAAAAGGGGGATACAGCACTTTTGCGCTGTAGTGGGTATTACAATCGTATGCAAATATGTAACTCTTCAATCATGACAGCTCCTTTAACAGATCTTACGAAGAAGAGCGTAGATTTATTATGGTCTAAAAAGCATCAACAGGCGTTCGATATCTTAATAGCGAATAATGCAGCTTACCTAACTTAAAAATCCCCGATTTAATAAGGAATTTTTTTTATCGCAACAGACGCCTCAGACCAAGGGGTAAGAGGGATACTACTTCAGCAATTTGATAAACAGTTCTTCCCTATAGCTTTTTATTCACGTAAACTAAAGCCCTCTGAAAGTAAATATGCAGTAATAGGCAAGGAAGGGCTAGGTATCTTTAACACTAGTACATTTTAAGTTCATAATCTATGGCTATCCTGATAAAGTCCTTACTGAACATGAGTCCTTTACCGAGTTTTTCAAAGGCTTTAATCACAGTCCAAAAGGAACTCGGTGACAAATGATCATTCAGTTTATTGGAGCCAAGATAAGATATCTACCTGGGAAAGCAAATATCATAGCTGACGCATTATCCCGCAATCCCGCACCATACAGCAAAGAACCATTAATTGGACTAAAAGATATAGAAAATCCGTGCCTATTGTTAAAACCGTATCTAAACAAGAAATTCCTTAACCCAAGAGATCGCGAGCATTGAATATCTGGGTCGGAGCGCAGAACTGTTACAAACTGAACAAAGCAAGTGTCAACAGCGATAAGCAAAACAATAAACACTTTTGAGCAGAAACCCTAAAGCAAAAGTACATTTAAAGTATGTGTATCAGAATAATGTAATCAATGTAATATTATTATGGTAGGTCTGTGACGAGGTAAACCCGAAGAACACAGCAGATGACTAACGACCAGGTAGTAGTAATAATCTCTTTCATACCAATCGTCCTAAACTGGTTGCATTCCGTCATCCAGGGTTCCTATTATGTCACAGAAAGCCAAATCACTATTTTACTGGCCTACAGTGCTTACAGATATAAAAAGCACATAACTGATTGTAACACGTGTCATGAAAACAAGGGACACACTAAGACACCTGTCAGTTAAGGGCCTATCCTGTGCCAAATCAATCCTTGAAAGAATATACGTAGAATTATTAACAGAATTACGAGTCTGACAGAGGGAATAAACACTTCTTAGTGTTAATAGTTCCTTGACACGTTATATAGAATTAATAGCACTAAAAACAACACCGCAATTGAGTGCGTTACGAATATTTATGAGTGCTAAAATCAGTAAACATGGAATTCAACACATGATAATCTGACTCGGGTGGTGTAAATCAATAATAATCTCCATAACACGTGGTGTGAATTCCTTTCCATTAAGAAAACCAATAATATATTTTCTCGCCCAGAGTCAATCGGTTTGGTAGAATAACGGATAATTAAATAGGAAGTGTCAATGTCTTACGAGTTACAACTCGTGATGTTGGATCCGGACTGGATTATAGCGGTTCTCGCGGTTTTAAATACTTTATCCATTTTATCTGTATCTATAGAATTGATGCCGCAAGTAGCCTTATACGGTACGCCGCTAGAACACTTTTCCACATATTCAAGCCAAACATTAATTTATCAAATATATATAAAAAATATATAAATCAAATAAATAAATAAAAAAAAATAAGATAAAGAAAATATGGATACAAGTGGAGTCAATATAATACACTCCGTAAGAAGTCGGAAGGGTTACAAATTATAATAAAAAAGGAATCACGATAAAATCAATAAGCAAAACGTAACCATAGATAATTAAATATCCAAATATATATGCGTAAAGATTTGAACTCTAACTTAACGCTTTAGTAATGACAAATAAGCTAAAAGTTCAAACACATATCAAAACCTACTGACATATTGTCTGTCCCGGTGATTTATCGTAGTCAATGAAAAAAAAAAATAAAAAAATAAATAAATAAATAAAATAATAATAAATAAAATAAATAAAATAAAATAAAAGAGATTTTAAAGTCAGGAAGTCTAGAAGTGAAAATGTTATCTATGGAATAATCCTATATGAATCTTATACAGGGCTAATAATATATATAGAATTTGTATGGAAACCTTTTTTCATTAGTTTGAATAAGGAATATTTAATTTAACATAATTACAATTATGCAGATTTCCAGCATGAAACTAATATATTGTTCAATTTTGGTACTGTTTTTTTCAGACATTCTTCTCATGTGGGTCGAGTATTAAAAAACAAAAAAATTTATCCTAAAGTCGTATCTCTTACAGCAAGTAACGTAACTCTTAGCTGGCTGAGAGCAATCTCCTGCCAAGTGACGACGTCATCATTGCCGTATCAGCATTTGTTCCTTTTAACCTCAATAATCTGCTTGCACAGGCTTCATCTCGCGCTTGCAAAAGCAGATTGACTGGAGAAAGGAATGCTTAGCCCGAACTTCTCATGGGGCAAGGCAGACGTTAGGTACAGGTGTCTATCGGTATGCGCAATGCAACTTGCAATCAGTAAAATTATAAACAAAATAAGGAAATAGAATTTCTATAACATCAAATTAATTAATTTTTTCTGAACCTCATAGACATTTAGAAGTATCAAGATATGTATATATGAAATATTTACTGCAACATTAGCCTATTACAATTCAAGTAAAACATTCATGGGAAAATGTCACATTTTCTTGAAAACCCAAAGTTTATATAGAAATTAGTTTTACATAGTGGGTTTTTCGTTGCATCTCCTACCTATTAATAATGTTTTAAAAGTTAACCTCAGAGGATGCGCGCGAGAATATTGAATATGAAACTTTTGTTAGGGCACATAGGATCATGATTAATCTTCTCTTTGACTCTTATGTTGCCTGGCAATCTTACAAATAGCTCCGTTTCACACTTCTTTGTCTAGTAACTTACTACCAGTAATATCGGATTTTCTTTGGGGTTCGTGTTGAATATCTGTTTATTTTTTATAATTATGGATATTTTTACAGTCCTCATAGACCTGGATAGGTTCACTCATTGTTAATGCCATGGATAAAAAAGTTTGTACAGCTGACTCTTTTGAATTCCAAAATATCAGCGAATTCATGTGGGTTAAGTCTGGTCTAAATGGCTCTCTTCCCTCCCCTGTATTTGGATGTCGTCTGAATTTACTTTGCCCTTGTGACAAGTATAATTTCACTTGCAGGCTGATTAATGGAACCTGGTTACAGTATCCTGCAGTACGAGAGTTTCACATCGCAACTTCAAAAAATCGTTCGTCGCAGCGGACGACTATAGTCAAGTAACAACCGCCTACAATGTGAAAGGAATTTCATGGACTTCTTCGACCGACACCGTATCTCGTCGTTAATCTCGTTTTCATGCGGAAACGCTCCAGCGGCTGTCGGAATTCGACTACAAAAGGGACATACTTCCGACAATTACGACCCGAAGGATATTCAACTCTAACTTTGCTGGTCGCAAGGACTCGTGCTGGGGATGTTTTTTTTTATTCATCGCGAACGTAATCGTGTAGCTTAGGATGCAGAGAATAAGTATGAGCGCAAAAATAGAACGTTGGACCCGCCCAGGCAAATTTTCCCCTTGTTTTAACCATTGAAAAAGGCCGTTTCAATTGGCTATAGGTGGTTGTCTGGAACTGTGTAATGGACGAAAAGTTGTTCGAACGCTAGTTAAAAGTGAAGTAGTATAACCTCGGTCATGTCATCCTCCTATAATAATAAAGTATCATGTATACCTATAGTATAAATGGATCATAAAATGAAACAAATAACGAAAAATATATTTTTTGCGTGTACGCACTAGGAATCTATATATAAATGATCATAAATAACAGAATCGAAATATATTTTTTGCGTGTACGCAATAGGAATCTATTATATAAATGATCATACATAACAGAATCTAAATATATCTTTGCGTGTACGCAATAGGAATCTTTTATTTAAAGTGCACATATATTAACTCATAATTATATGAATCCATATACATATGTATAAAAAATCAGGTAGCCTATAATCAATCTGTTTACCTTATATATTACCATTATCTGCAGTTATTTATGAGTTAGTATATGAATTACTAATCAGTATATAACATTTAGCATAAAAATCAACGAATCAATCAGCATAACCATTAATAATTTTATCAATTCATATATGAAATATTTTATCAGTTAAAATATGATTTTTATCATGTTAATCTTCATTCTATGCAATTATCAGAGTACATTAGTATTTTCTGTAGCATAAGTATCTTAAAGAGATGAAGTGAAAAAACTGTATCATTATCTATCACGTGATCACTATTATTTACCAATATAATTGTTTTATATTTTATTACTGAATCAATTCATGTACACCATGAATTTTTATTTACTTATATATGTATATATATTCACATAGTGTCTGTATCACACTCCTATAAGTCTAATGCAAGTCAAGTTTGAGTAATATTCAGTAGCTGGTTTGTAGCTGACCGAGCTAATGTAAGTGTTTACATAATAAAAATATGGAATGTTAGTCCATATATATAAAAGTCTAAAACTAAAGAGGTCAACCAGATTGCTTGCAGGAATGTGATCAGACTAGAGACGCTAAAGATGACCGTATACAATAAGTATGTAGGCTAAGATAACATGCCGTCACTGTAGTCATTCAATTGTTTATAAACATTAGTCCAAGCTCCCTGCTTGAGACAACTACCGCCTACGTGATCTGTAGCGTGTCTCATTTGATTGTGTGTTCGTATGAAACTATGTAATTTGTATGCATGTTCATATGTTCGAACTACTGTCTGTTCCTTCATAACTTGTAACAGAGATGGGAGACGAGCAGAACAGAGTTAGCTATCGTCATTAGAAGACCTGTACCTCTTTACCTAAGCTTTATCATGTAGAGGAATAGGATTAGCCATCATCATTGGCAAAAGCGATCAAGCTATCGTTATTAGAAGACTTGTACAATCTATCGATCTTCACATGTAAAACTTCAGAAGAATATATAATTTTTTATACTTAGTGTTTTTTTCTACAAGAACCTCACCGAACCATGAGTTTAACACATCGTCGTAAAGATAATACCGACTTCGTAAGTGATCTACAAAACCCCAGACACTCCATTGAAGATGGAAGTGCAATACCAACCGACTTAGCGTAAGATTATCGCAAGTCTAACATTACCTCATAGGCGCCTTATCATACAAGGCACAAGCCCTAATATATATATATATAATATATATATATATATATATATATATATATATCGTTAAACTCTGTATCCATGTACTATATGCTTTTATGTTATTTCTTTTAATTTGACCATTGTTTTCAGTTTTTGTAACTTATATTTCTTTTTCTGAAAATAGGAGAGAATGTACTTTCCGCAAGCTTAAATAAAAACTTTCAATTCTTTCCAAATTCTAGTGGGCTTCCTACAATATATGTATTTTTATATATATATAGTATATATATATATATATATATATATATATATATATATTATATATATAGATTAAATATATAAATAAATGTATATTATAAATATATTTTGTCTATATATATATTTATATATATATATATATATATATATATATATATATATATATATATATATATATATATATAATATATATATATATATATAATATATCTATATATAGATATATATATATCTATCTATCTGTATGCATTTAGTTATTTATATGTATATATTTTATATATATATTTATATACATACATATCTATTTAACACACTGGTGAAAGCCTAAAACCCACAATATATAAACAACTAGCAGACGAGAGTAAGGGAGAGAGATAATGAAATAACTTTTCCGTGCTAAATGTCACATTATCGTTCATATTTTTTATGACGTCATCAATTTGGGAGACTATTCATAAGACTAGAATCACAAAAAACTATGTTGTGATAGCCCAGAACTTTGGGGTGGGAGGGAATGTTGAGCAAAGTGATGCTCTTAGTGACAAGTATTTTAGAGAATTATAAATGGCAGTGGATCTTTCCTAGATAGTGACCCTCTGGCAGTGGATCTTTCCTAGAGAGGTGACCCTCTTGGAGATCTCAGATAGTACTTTTTCCTGCCCAGTGGATCTTTTCCTAGATCCCCCCGTGACCCTTTGGCATCTTTCCACCATCGACCCCCTCTTGGCATGGACCTCCTTAGAGTGGATTCTCTAGATAGTGACCCCCTCTGGCGCGTGATCTCTTTAGATCGTGACCCCCTTGGCAGTGGATCTTTCCTAGTCGACCCTCTTGGCAGGGATCTTTCCTAAAGTGACCCTCTTGCAGTGGATCTTTCAGATCGTGACCCCTTGGCAGGGTGGATCTTTCCTACATCGGACCCTCTTGGCAGTGGATCCCCCTTTCATAGGATTAGGACCCTTTGGCAGTGGATCTTTCCTAGATAGTGACCCCCTTGGGGGAATCTTTCCTAGATAGTGACTCCTTGGCAGTGGATCTTTCCTAGATAGTGGCCCCTCCTTGGGCAGTGGATCTTTATAGTAGTGAACCCCTTGGCAGTGGATCTTTACCTAGATAGTGACCTCCCTTGGCAGTGGATCTTCCTAGATAGACCCCTTGGCAGTGGATTCTTTCCTAGATCGTGACCCCCTTGGCAGTGGATCTTCTAGATCGTGACCACCTTGGCCAGTGGATTCTTTCCTAGTCGTGACCCCTTGGCAGTGGATCTTTCCTAGATAGTGACCTCCTTGGAAGTGGTCTTTCCTAGATAGTAAACCCCCTTGGCAGGGATCTTTTTTTTTTTTTTTTCCCCTAGGATATGGCCCCCCTTGGCAGTGGATCTTTCTTAGATTGGACCCCCTGGGCAGTGGATCTTTCCTAGGTAGTGACCCCCTTGGCAGTGTGGAATCTTTCCTAGATCGTGACCCCCCCTTTGGCAGTGATCTTTCCTTTCAGATAGTGACCCGCTGGCAGTGGTCTTTCCTAGATAGTGACCCCCTTGGTAGTGGATCTTTTCTTAGATAGTGACCCCCTGCCACCCCCCTTGCAGTGGATCTTTCCTAGATAGTGACCTCCTTTGGCAGTGATCGTTTTCCTAGATAGTGACCCCTTGGCAGTGGATCTTTCCTAGATAGCAACCCTCCTTGCAGTGGATCATCCTAGATAGTGAACTGGACCACCCCTTTGCGGTAGATCTTTCCAAGATAGTGACCCTCTTGGCAGTGGATCTTTCCTAGATCGTGACCCCCTTGGCAGTGGTATTTCCTCCGATCGTGACCCTCTTGACAGTGGATCTTTCCGAGAAAGTGACCCCCTTTGCAGTGGATCTTTCCTAGGTAGTGACCCCTTGGCAGTGGAATCTTTCTAGATAGTGACCCCCTTTGCAGTGGATCTTTCCTAGATAGTGACCCCCTTGGCAGTGGATCTTTCCTAGATAGTGACCCCCTTGGCAGTGGATCTTTCCTAGATAGTGACCCCCTTGGCAGTGGATCTTTCCTAGATAGCAAACTCCTTTTGGCAGGGTGGATCTTCTAGATAGTGACCTCCTTGGCAGTTGATTTTCTTTCCTAGATCGTGGACCTCCTTTGGCAGTGGATCTTTCCTAGAATCGTGATCCCCTTGCAGTAGATCTTTCCTATATCTGACCTCCTTGGCAGTGGATCTTTCCTAGATAGTGGACCCTCTTTGGCAGTGGATCTTTCCTAGATCGTGACCCCTTGGCGTGGATCTTTCCTAGATCGTGACCTCCTTGGCAGTGGATCTTTCCTAGATAGTGGACCTATTGGCAGTGGATTCTTTCCTAGATCGGGACCCCTTGGCAGTGGATCTTTCCTAGATAGTGACCCTCCTTGGCAGTGGTTCTTTCCTAGATAGTGACCTCCTTGGCAGTGGATCTTTCCTAGATAGTGACCCTCTTGGCAGTGGATCTTTCCTAGATCGTGACCCCCTTGGCAGTGGATCATTCCTAGATAGTGACCCCTTTGCGGTAGATCTTTCCTAGATAGTGACCCTCTTGGCAGTGGATCTTTCCTAGATCGTGACCCCCTTGGCAGTGGATCTTTCCTAGATAGTGACCTCCTTGGCAGTGGTTCTTTCCTAGATAGGTACCTCCTTGGCAGTGGATCTTTCCTAGATAGTGACCCCTCTTGGCAGTGGATCTTTCCTAGATCGTGACCCCCTTGGCAGTGGATCTTTCCTAGATCGTGACCTCCTTGGCAGTGGAATCTTTTCCTAGATAGTGACCCTCTTGCAGGGGATCTTTCCTAGATCGGTGACCCCCTTGGCAGTGGATCTTTCCTAGATAGTGACCCCCTTGGCAGTGGATCTTTCCTAGATAGTGACCCCCTTGGCAGTGG
Source organism: Macrobrachium nipponense (assembly GCF_015104395.2). Classification (NCBI taxonomy): domain Eukaryota; kingdom Metazoa; phylum Arthropoda; class Malacostraca; order Decapoda; family Palaemonidae; genus Macrobrachium; species Macrobrachium nipponense. The sequence continues at coordinate 14,956,046 of NC_087213.1, read as the reverse complement.
ATCTTTCCTAGATAGTGACCCTCTTGGCAGTGGATCTTTCCTAGATCGTGACCCCCTTGGCAGTGGATCTTTCCTAGATCGTGACCTCCTTGGCAGTGGATCTTTCCTAGATAGTGACCCTCTTGGCAGTGGATCTTTCCTAGATCGTGACCCCCTTGGCAGTGGATCTTTCCTAGATAGTGACCTCCTTGGCAGTGGATCTTTCCTAGATAGTGACCTCCTTGGCAGTGGATCTTTCCTAGATAGTGACTCCTTGGCAGTGGATCTTTCCTAGATCGTGACCTCCTTGGCAGTGGATCTTTCCTAGATCGTGACCCCCTTGGCAGTGGATCTTTCCTAGATCGTGACCTCCTTGGCAGTGGATCTTTCCTAGATAGTGACCCCCTTGGCAGTGGATCTTTCCTAGATCGTGACCCCCTTGACATGGATCTTTTCCTAGATAGTGACCTCCTTGGCAAGTGGATCTTTCCTAGTAGTGACCACTTTGGCAGCGCATCTTTCCTAGATAGTGACCTCCTTGGCAGTGGATCTTTCCTAGATAGTGACCTCCTTGGCAGTGGATCTTTCCTAGATAGTGACCTCCTTGGCAGTGGATCTTTCCTAGATAGTGACCCTCTTGGCAGTGGATCTTTCCTAGATAGTGACCTCCTTGGCAGTGGATCTTTCCTAGATAGTGACCCCCTTGGCAGTGGATCTTTCCTAGATAGTGACCTCCTTGGCAGTGGATGATTTCCTAGATAGTGGACCCCTTCCTTGGCAGTGGATCTTTCCTAGATAGTGACCTCCTTGGCAGTGGATCTTTCCTAGATAGTGACCTCCTTGGCAGTGGATCTTTCTTAGATCGTGACCCCCAAGGATTTTTGGGGGTCGTTATATAGGGCTAATATTTCCCGGGGGTTATTACCTTTATGATATTTAGTCTTTTGTTTATGGTTTTACGGTCATCCCCAACGAGCTCGTACTCGACACGCGTTGAAGGTTGATACATACCGGTTAAAAACCCGTGGGGTGGCCGCGAGTTCGATTCTCGAGCATTCCATCGAGGAGTCAGAGATGTGTATCTCTGGTGATAGAAGTTCACTCTCGAAGTGGTTCGGAAGTCATGTAAAGCCATTGGTCCCGTTGCTGAATAACCATTGATTCCATGCAATGTTAAAACAACAAACAAACAAACAAATCTAGGAAAGATCCTTGGCATTCCTAACAGGATATAAGGGCATGGGATATTCGCCGACTATATTATCGGTGATTTTACGAAGACCTGTTGCCTGCAAGAGGGAGTTATGTCATGCAGTCATCTAGGATGTTCCTCATTAGCCTGTAATATAACTTTCCCAGTTCTCAAACTTAACTAGTTTATACTAGGGAGAGAGTTTGAGAAATATAAAAAAAATTAAAAAAACCATGGCCTACAGGAAGTCTATTATTATTATTATTATTATTATTATTATTATTATTATTATTATTATTATTATTATTATTATTATTATTATTATTATTATTATTAATATTTTTTTTTTTTTTTGTGCTCTATCACAGTCCTCCAATTCGACTGGGTGGTATTTATAGTGTGGGGTTCCGGGTTGCATCCTGCCTCCTTAGGAGTCCATCACTTTTCTTACTATGTGTGCCGTTTCTAGGATCACACTCTTCTGCATGAGTCCTGGAGCTACTTCAGCCTCTAGTTTTTTCTAGATTCCTTTTCAGGGATCTTGGGATCGTGCCTAGTGCTCCTATGGGTACGATTTCCACTGGCATATCCCATATCCTTCTTATTTCTATTTTCAGATCTTGATACTTATCCAATTTTTTTCCTCTCTTTCTCTTCAACTCTGGTGTCCCATGGTATTGCGACATCAATGAGTGATACTTTCTTCTTGACTTTGTCAATCAACGTCACGTCTGGTCTGTTTGCACGTATCACCCTATCCGTTCTGATACCATAGTCCCAGAGGATCTTTGCCTGATCGTTTTCTATCACTCTTTCAGGTTGGTGCTCGTACCACTTATTACTGCAAGGTAAGCTGATGTTTCTTGCACAGGGTCCAGTGGAGGGCTTTTGCCACTAAATCATGCCCCTTTTTGTACTGGTTCTGTGCAAGTGCCGGGCATTCACTTGCTATGTGGTTTATGGTTTCATTTTTCGTATTGCACTTCCTACATATGGGAGAGATGTTATTTCCGTCTATCGTACTTTGAACATATCTGGTTCTTAGGGCCTGATCTTGTGCCGCTGTTATCATTCCTTCAGTTTCCTTCTTTAGCTCTCCCCTCTGTAGCCATTGCCAATTGTCATCGCTGGCTAGTTCTTTAGTCTGTCTCATGTATTGTCCGTGCATTGGTTTGTTGTGCAGTCCTCTGTTCTTTCTGTCTTTCTCCTGTCTCTGTATATTTCTGGGTCTTCGTCTACTTTTATTAGTCCTTCTTCCCATGCACTCTTTAGCCACTCGTCTTCACTGGTTTTCAGATATTGCCCCAGTGCTCTAATCCCTCCTTCCTTTCGTGTTATGTATAGTCTGTCCGTATTTGCTCTTGGGTGTAGTGCTTTGTGTATTGTCATTTATTTCCTGGTTTTCTGATCTATGCTGCGGAGTTCTGCCTTCGTCCATTCCACTATTCCTGCGCTGTATCTGATTACTGGCACTTCCCATGTGATTATGGCTTTTATTATTATTATTATTATTATTATTATTATTATTATTATTATTATTATTATTATTATTATTTATTTTTTTCTCTATCACAGTCCTCCAATTCGACTAGTGGTATTTTTAGTGTGGGGTTCCGGGTTGCATCCTGCCTCCTTAGGAGTCCATCACTTTTCTTACTATGTGCGCCGTTTCTAGGATCACACTCTTCCTGCATGAGTCCTGGAGCTACTTCAGCCTCTAGTTTTTCCAGATTCTTTTTCAAGGATCTTGGGATCGTGCCTAGTGTTCTTATGATTATGGGTACAATTTCCACTGGCATATCCCATATCCTTCTTATTTCTATTTTCAGGTCTTGATACTTGAACATTTTTTCCCTCTCTTTCTCTTCAACTCTGGTGTCCCATGGTATTGCGACATCAATGAGTGATACTTTCTTCGTGATTTTGTCAGTCAACGCCACGTCTGGTCTATTTGCTCGTATCACCCCATCTGCTTTGATACCATAGTCCCAGAGGATCTTTTCCTGATCCTTTTTGATCACTCCTTCAGGTTGGTGCTCGTACCACTTGTTACCGCAAGGTAGCTGATGTTTCTTGCACAGGCTCCAGTGGAGGGCTTTAGCCACTAAATCATGCCTCTTTTTGTACTGGTTCTGTGCAAGTGCCGGACATTCGCTTGCTATGTGGTTTATGGTTTAATTTTTCGTATTGCACTTCCTAAATATGGGAGAGATGTTATTTCCTTCTATTGTTCTTTGAACATATCTGGTTCTTAGGGCCTGATCTTGTGCCGCTGTTATCATTCCTTCAGTTTCCTTCTTTAGCTCTCCCCTCAGTAGCCATTGCCATGTGTCATCGCTGGCTAGTTCTTTAGTCTGTCTCATGTATTGTCCGTGCATGGGTTGTTGTGTCAGTCCTCTGTTCTGTTTGTCATTCTCCTGTCTCTGTATATTTCTGGGTCTTCGTCTACTTTTATCAGTCCTTCTTCCCCTGCACTCTTGAGCAACTCGTCTTTACTGGTTTTCAGATATTGCCCCAGTGCTCTGCTCACAATGTTGACGCAGTCCTCTATACTTAGTAGTCCTCTCCCTCCTTCCTTTCATGTTATGTATAGTCTGTCCGTATTTGCTCTTGGGTGTAATGCTTTGTGTATTGTCATATGTTTCCTCGTTTTCTGGTCTATGCTGCGGAGCTCTGCCTTCGTCCATTCAACTATTCCTGCGCTGTATCTGAATACTGGCACTGCCCATGTGTTTATGGCTTTTATCATATTTCCGGCGTTGAGTTATGACGTGATTATCACCTTGAGTCTGTGCATATATTCTTTCCTGATCGTGTCCTTCATCTCTTGGTGTTTTATATCCCCTCCCTCCATTATTCCCAGGTATTTTTATCCCGTCTCATCTATGTGTTTGATGTTGCTCCCATCTGGTAGCTTTATCCCTTCAGTCCTTGTAACTTTGCCCTTTTGTATGTTGACTAAGGCACATTTTTCTATTCCAAACTTCATCCTGATGTCCCCAGATACAACCCTTACAGTCTGGATTAAGGTATCTATTTTCTTGATGCTCTTACCATACAGCTTGATGTCGTCCATGAACATCAGATGGTTAATTCTGTTGCCTCTTTTTTTGAGTTGGTACCCAGGATCCATCTTCTACAGTACTTTTGTCATGGGAATCTTGGCGAAGAGTAGTGGGGATAGTGAGTCGCCCTGGAAGATCCCTCTCCTGATATTAACCTCTGCTAGTCTTATTCCAGAGCTTGTAAGTATTGTATTCCAGTTGCGCATTGTATTTTTGAGGAAGCTGATGGTGTTTTCCTCTGCCCCATATATTTTCAGGCATTCTATCATGTCTGTGTGTGGTATCATGTCGAAGGCTTTCGTATAGTCAATCCATCCCATGCTTAGGTTGGTTTTCCTTCTCCTATTGTTCTTCATTACCATTTTGTCTATCAGGAGATGGTCTTTTGTGCCCCTACACTTCCTTATGCAGCCTTCTGTTGGTGGGGGATGGTGTTTGTCTCCTCCAGGTAGTTGTATAGCTTTTCACTGATGATACCTGTTAGTAACTTCCACATTATTGGTAGGCAGGTGATAGGCCTGTAGTTACTGGCTATATTTGCCTTATTCTTGTCTTTTTGTACTAAGGATGTTCTTCCTGTGGTCATCCATTTGGGTGCATGGTGATTTGAGATACAATGCTGGAGTTGTTCTGCTATTCGTGGGTTTATTATTATTATCATTATTATTATTATTTTTATTATTATTATTATTATTATTGTTAAAGATGATGGCAGCATCAGTGGAATTGATTTTATATATGTCTTTTTCAATTCTTCTTATTATTCTCTTCTCATCAGGGCTGATATTTGCTAATAGCTGGCCGATGTTCATATCTTGGTTAAAGAAATGTTTTTCTAAAAATACTAATTTATTGTTATGATAACAAAGTGATTAACAAATCTTAGTAATGGAATTTCCAACGTTTCCAACCGTATCATCGGTTTCATTTTCAAGGAAAGGTGAGCGTGAACTGATTGGAATGGGGTCGTTCGGCGGTATTTATTGTGTCCCAGGTGCTCTGTCTGATGGCGCTGCGTTTTCATTTTTGGCTGAACAGAGGATTAAGTCCCTGAGTCAAGCCGTCTTGCAGAGGGGGTGGAAGCTCGCACTGCTCTTCGCGTGCGGACGCTTTGGAGACTGGGAGCATAGTATTGGGCAGGGGCTATGCTCCCAGTCTCCAGCGTCCGCACGCGAAGAGCAGTGCGAGCTTCCACCTCTGCAAGACGGCTTGACTCAGGGACTTAATCCTCTGTTCAGCCAAAATGAAAACGCAGCGCCCATCAGACAGAGCACCTGGGACACAATAAATACCGCCGAACGACCCCATTCCAATCAGTTCACGCTCACCTTTCCTTGAAAATGAACCGATGATACGGTTGGAAACGCGTTGGAATTCCATTACTAAGATTTGTTAATCACTTTTGTTATCATAACAATAAATTTAGTATTTTTAGAAACATTTCTTTAACCAAGATATGAACATCGGCCAGCTAGCAATATCAGCCCTGATGAGAAGAGAATAATAAGAAGAATTGAAAAGACCATATATAAAATCAATTCCACTGATGCTGCCATCATCTTTAACAAAACATGTTTAAGAGAGGGTCTCCTACCTTCATATTATTATTATTATTATATTATTATTATTATTATTATTATTATTATTATTATTATTATTATTATTATTATTATTATTATTATTATTATTATTATTATTATTAAAATGATGATGATGATGGTGGTGGCGGCTGTGGCGGTGATGATGGTGGCGGTGATGGTGGCAGTGGTGGTGGTTGATAAGTTTAAGTTTGCTGATGTCGAATCGAATTCTTATATTAGTAAGGTGTAACACTTTAAAAAGGATTTTTCATTTTTTCTTGGAAGCAACAGGATCATGGAATTTATTTTTGTTAAATTTTTCATATTCAACGAAAATAAAAGTACTCAACACTTTCCTCGAGTTATATAGTTTAGCATGGATTTAAATCAACTCGTATTATCCTGAGGTTCAAAGAAGTTACATGTCATTAGAGTGACACAGCAAAGGAGTTAAACCTCATATATATAAATTTCAAAGGGAGTGACAACCATCCAACCATATGTAAAATATGTCATCAGTTAATAATATTTATAATTTTTGGTTACTTTGTCACTTCACCGTTATGTCACTCCAAGCAAATGGCACTCCTATAAAATGTCACTCCTATGAAATGTCACTCCTTTGTCATGTCACTCCTCTGTCATGTCACTCTATGAAATGTCACTCCTTTGTCATCTCACTCCTATGAAATGTCACTCCTTTGTCATCTCACTCCTATGAAATGTCACTCCTTTGTCATCTCACTCCTATGAAATGTCATTCCTTTGTCATGTCACTCCTATGAGTTGTCATTCCTTTGTCATGTCAATCCTATGAGTTGTCATGCCTTTGCCATGTCACTCCTTTGATATAGACCCTCGATGAGATGTAAGATTGGAATTCCTCATTTATTTATTTATTTATTTATTTATTTATTTATTTATTTATTTATTGTGAGACGAAATAAACGGAGATAAATATCCCTTATGTTCGAAAATTTAAAGAACTTTGTGACGGACACTGGCTAAGAAAAAAAAAAAAATGTTCTCTTCATTTCCCAAAATCTGAAATTCCTCACTCGCTGGCTTGGCTTACCCTCCAAGATGTCTCTTTTCCTTTTTTGTGACGTCATTCAGAAATGACGACGTCATAAATCTCCCGACTTCTTTACATGCTTAGAGGCACTCTATTATTCTTGTTATTATTACTGCATGTCATGTCATCCTGGGACTATTACGGTTACCCTAGTAAGTGGTGCTACGTCTCAATTACTTGCGCTGGGGGCCGGGGGTGGGGGGGGGGGGGGGGGATGGTTGAGGGGTGGTGCTTGGCATGGGACGCTTTAATGCTCAGAGCAGCAGAATTTTTTTTTTTTATTTTTTTTATTCTGAATAGCTGTACAGCATACCTTTTGGTTTACGAGTACCCTTTAATGAAGTTTTTTTTTTCTCTCTCTTTTGAGATCAGCTATAATAATTTCAATAGTGATGTTAATGGTAAGTTTCGAAGACCGTATACCCTCTTGTTTATCATATCCTTTAATGAAGTATTTATTTTTTATTTGAGATCAGCTATAATTTAAAAATTTTATTTTTAGTAATAGTAGGTAGTCCTTTTTTCAGTCCGATACCCTTTAATGTGTTTTTTTTTTTTTTTTTCTTTCTTTTTCATTGAGACCGGTCATAATGATTTCATTATAGTGTATAAGGTGTGAAAAAATTTAAGCCAGTAACGTTTCCCCAAAGTTTGCCGTTGGGGGGAAAGGAATACTCTACGTCCTTTTTAATGAAGTATTTTATTTTTTATTTGAGATCAGCTATATTATTTTAGTAATATAGTATACCTTTTTCAAAAAAAGTTTCCGATACCCTTTTTTTTAATGAAGTGTTTTTTTTTTCTCTTTCATTGGAGACCGGTCATAATGATTTCATTAGTAGTGTATAGTGATGAAAATTTAAGCAGTAACGTTTCCCCAAAAGTTTGCCGTTGGGAAATGAATACTCTACGGAATGGAACGCTTTTTTATAAGTGACTCTTATAGAATGTTTTTTTTTTACTTGAGATTAGCTATAATTATTTGATTAGTATTATTAGATGAATATTAATCTGTAACATTTTCTCGACGTTTTGATGTTGAGAAATATGTGTCCAGGGGAGTGGTACTTTAAAAATGTATTGTATTAAAGATGCTTGGATTATTAATATTATTATCATTATTATTAGCTTAACGAGGAGAACAGAGTCACATTTCTAAACTACCACAAATCCGTCTCCTAAATTAAAAGAAAACCGGACATCTGGCATCGCACGAAACTTAAAAATAAATAAATAAATAAATAAATAAATAATTAAATAAAGTCTAAGGTTTGTGGGATTCGGAAAACAAAGATGAGTTCGTATGTAACCGAGTTTTGACGAGTGCTTTAGGCAA
>NC_087213.1:14925319-14937819 GCF_015104395.2 Macrobrachium nipponense | reverse complement strand
AGACCACCGAATATTCCTCTCTTATTAATGAGAGGATTAGAATGCAAAGCGAATGCATAAATAAACGCGCACGCGATGCCACGGTATCCCTGACGTTCTCGATCCAGTCTTGATATTACCTCCCTGGTACTTTGCCTAGGTACTACCTCCATGGTACTCTGCCTTGGTACTACCTCCTTGGAACTCTGCCTTGATATTACCTCCCTGGTACTTTGCCTTGGTACTACCTCCCAGGTACTCTGCCTTAGTACTACCCCCTTGGAACTCTGGCCTTTCTATACCTCCTGGTAATGCTGCTTGGTACTTACCTCCCAGGTACTCTGCCTAGTACTATCCCCTTGGCACTCCTGCTTGTATTACTCCTGGTACTCTGCCTTGGTACTACCTCCCAGGTACTCTGCCTTAGTACTACCCCCTTGGAACTCTGCCTTGATATTACCTCCCTGGTACTTTGCCTTGGTACTACCTCCCAGGTACTCTGCCTTAGTACTACCCCCTTGGAACTCTGCCTTGATATTACCTCCCTGGTACTCTGCCTTGGTACTACCTCCTTGGTACTCTGCCTTGATATTACCTCCCTGGTACTACGCCTTGGTACTACTTCCTTGAAACTCTGCCTTGGTTCTACCTCCCTGGTACTCTGCCTTGGTACTATCTCCTTGGTACAGTAACTCTGCTTTGATGTTACCATACCTGCGTCACTCTTGCCTTGGTTTCTACCTCCCTAGGTACTCTGACCTAACATTTCTACCTCCCTTGGTACTAACCTCCCCTGTGGACTCTGCCTTGGTTCTCTACCTTCCTTGGTAACTACCCCCCTGGTACTTTGCCTTTGTGCACCTCTCCTGGTACCCTCCGGCCCTTAACCTCTCTGGTACTCTGCCTTGGTTCTACCTCTCTTGTACTCAGCTTTGGTTCTACCTCCTTGGTACTCTGCCTTAGTTTTACCTCCTTGGTACTACCTCCCTGGTACTCTGCCTTGGTTCTACCTCCTTGGTACTACTCCTTGGTTCTACCTCCTTGGTACTCTGCCTTGGTACTACCCTGTTACTATGCCTTGGTACTACCTCCCTTGTAGTACTCTGAATTGTTACTCTGCATTGGTACTACCTCCCTGGTACTCTGTTTATCCATTATCCCGGAAATCGATTAAGAGGAGGAGTGGGATTAGGCTCTTCGCTGCTTTGAGAGAGAGAGAGAGAGAGAGAGAGAGAGAGAGAGAGAGAGAGAGAGAGAGCACTCCGCCGTTAATCGCCGCTGAAAGGAATAAAATGTGTCCCATTCGACGACACAAGACGCCTCTAAATTAGAGCCAGGGAACACACTTTTCTTGAAACCTCTTGTGGGAAAAGGGAAAAAGGGACGGCTGCTCTTGTTGCCTCTGATAAAGGAGTTGGTGGGAGGTTGTGTAATCGCAATTGGCCTCATGTTTGATTGTTCGGATATCCATACATTGCTCAGACTTTTAATCGTGGATTTATGTGGAACTTTGCGGAGTTAGGGTGCGTGGAGTTGGAACCGGAATAAGAATTTATGGCCAGGGCCAAGCGCTGGAATCTATGAGGTCATTGAGCATTGAAAGGGAAACTGGCCGAAGAAAGGTTTGAAAGGTGTAACAGGAGGAAGGCCTCGCAGTTGCACTATGAAACATTAATTAGGAGAAGGTGGAAGGACGATACTATTAACGGAGGTACAGTAAAAAGGAATAAAAGGGGCTGCAGCTAGGGGCCGAAGGGATGCTGCAAAGAAGCTTAAGTAATGCCCACAGTTCACCGTATGAGATTACTGATAGCACTACCCCGCAACCCCCTGCAGGGTTAGGGTGTGTGAGATTGGGGGTTATCATCGTCCGAGTACTTGTTCATAATCTGTCATCTCACCTCAAAACTATCTCCGAATTTTATCGCATTATTTCTTCTCAAAATTATCTCGCAAATTGATCATTGGATTTGATATATTTTTTTAAGTTTTGGTCTGTGATGGAAGTGACGTAATCAGCGACGTCTGTATTTTTTTATAGAAATTTCAAAAAAAAAAACCGTAGAAACTTAGTAATGAATTTCATAGTTGGATTAGCCATTCCAAGAAGGCCTTGAGGCTTGAGGGAAATATGGGTCAGTTGGGAACCTGATTTTGTTTTTCATTTCATTACAGTTAAAATTATATGATAAGGCAGTTATAAGATTTTTTTTCAGATTGCAAAGGTTTAGCATTTTTGGGGGGCCCGTGTGTTGTGGGGGTGATTTAGGGGAACATGATATAGTGATTTGTTTTGAAACAATGCATCGGTTGATGGATTGTGAATTACTTGCTTGAATTCTATTTCAATGTGCAGTTGCTAAATACATATAAATTATATATATATATATATATATATATATATATATATATATATAATATATATATATATCATATATATATATATATATATATATATATATATATATATATATATATATATATCTATATATATATATATATATATCTATTTATATATATATATATATATATATTATAAGATATATATAGTATATATATATATATATATTATATATATATATATATATATATAATATATATCATATATATATATATATAGTATATATATATATATATATATATATATATATCTATCTATATATATATCTATATATATATTATATATATCTATATATCTATCTATCTATATCTATATCTTATCTATCTATCTATATTTATCTATTATCTTATTCATCTAATATATCTATCTATTTCTATCTATCTATATATATATATATCATATATATATATATATATATCATATTATATATATATTATATGATAATATATAGAATATATTATAATCCGAGAGAGAACCGTATGTCTTTGTTGAGTAATTATTAACGAATCCAAGTGACCCCACTGTATTGGTGGGGTCAAATATGGATGAACGCAACATCACACATGGCTATAGAATATGCATGAAATCGCTGGTATCTGTTATGTCATGCAGGACAACAGAAACAGACGCGTTCCAGTGAGAGTTAACAATTGACCGGAGGTCTCTCCTTCCGTTCTCCCCTTCAATTCGGTTATCGAGGGTCTTGTTGGAATAAGTAATGCATTTGCCTCAGCTCAGCATATAACATTAAAGGAATGTTCCCTTTTTTTTTTTTTTTTTTTTTTTTTGTAGGGATAGTCGGAAGCGTCTGTGCGGCAGTGAAAGCGATGTTCTTTTTGTTGAGATGCGATGCTGTGAATTGTTTACTGTCTGAGAGGGAGGGGTTGAAAGTAGGAAGAAATTACAGTCGATTTTGTCAATTTTGTAGTACAAAGTGGATTGCCTTCATTGTTTCCCCGGTAGCTATAAATGCATTTCTTGCAATTTGAAAACTTACATACTTGTTTGCCTGTTTGTTTATTCATTTGTTAATTTAATGGTTTGTTTATAAATTTGTTCATTTTTTAGCTTAATAAATGATCTCTTCGTACTGTATTTCCGATTACCTTCTGTTACTTCTTACTCAAGAGCACCATATTCTTTGGAAGCTTGAATTTCAAGTCAATGACCCCTGTGAGCTTGTTTCTTGTGAATAGGGTTCGTGTTCTGAATAATAATAATGATGATAATAAAATATCCGTACGTAGTTTATTCCAGACTTGGCATCACATTTCCAATATATATTTTGGCCCACGTGAGTTTATTTTTTTAGGTTTTTAATTGTTATTTAAATTCTCGACATGCTCAGGAAATTTTTTTTTTTCCTTCGTTTTAAAATGTTTTAAGACATTGTTAGAGAAGGCTGTGTACCAGTGGTTCCCAAACTTTTCCAGTACGTGACCTCTTTCAGCAGTACCAAACCTACCATGACCCCCACCTTGATAAGCCTTCTAAGCGGCTCAGTGGCGTGGTTGGTATGGTCTTGGCCTGCCAACTCGGTAGCCGCGAGTTCGATTCTCGTGTGTTCCAGTGAGGGGTGAGAGATATTTATTTCTGGTGATAGAAGTTCACTCTCGACAATATAAAAAAAAAGCACATAAAAAATTAGAAACCTTCTGAAAATGTACATTTTGATAGATTTTAAACATTAAATTAAAGATTAATCACAGCAGAGAGAGCAATAGCAACAAACAAATATGCTTATTAATGTTTATTAACAAGGACTGATTTATCATGTATTTTAATGAGAAGGATGTACTTGCTGTTTTGATACAAGCTAACAAAAATCCCTAAATATCATAAAAAATTTCCTAAAAATCTTGGATCGTCCATGCCCCCCAGAAAAAGGATCATGACCCCTTTGGGGGTCATGACTCGCAGTTAAGGAACCCCAGCTGTATACTGTTAAAAGAAATTCATAATAATCTGCCAGCTGTCAAACCAGTTGAACAATTTATATTTAACATTCAAATTACCTATCGTGACCCAAATAGGAGGTCGGTTTACCAGGTTTCAAAATAACGGGCGAAATAAAACTATCATTCTTCTTGCTGGCCGCCGTGTTTATATATCCATTGGTGTTTTGCTTCCATAATTAACGAGTGCTATTCTGGCTAAAGTATAGCACAATTAAAATCGTGAAACTGTAAACAATGTAATTGTTTAATTAAACAATTACGTCGCCTGGTTTCCATTTAAGATAAAGAAAAAGAAATTTAATATTTTTTTTTCTAATTTCACTAAAATTGGAAAAACACGTCAAAATGCCCTTGCCATTTAAGGTTCCTGCGAGCGCGCGTGCACACACAGAGAGAGAGAGAGAGAGAGAGAGAGAGAGAGAGAGAGAGAGCTGAAAATAAAACCTGCCCGCGGTATATTTAAAAAAAAAATTTTCATGGGCAGTTTCGTGTGTTTTATACTTCTGACAAAATTGTCATGAAAATGTTCTACCATTGTAAAAAGCTGAGAAGATCCAGTAGTTTCCACGAATTAGATTAAATTTATTTATAGTCAGGTCAAATTAGATTAAATTTATTGATAAAGTCAGATCGAATTAGTTTAAATTTATTGATAAAGACAGGTCATACACAAATAAAACTACGATGTTTAGAAATGATACGCAGTCTAATTCGCGGAATGTATCTTTATAAATTTTTCAATTAAGCGTTTTTTTAAATGGTGTGCAGTTAACAGAGATTGTAATGAAAAATTAGCCTTGGGTAAGCTTCATTTTCATCTCTCTCTCTCTCTCTCTCTCTCTCTCTCTCTCTCTCTCTCTCTCTCTCTCTCTCTCTCTCTCTCCAAAAAAATCATATGCAGCAACTGTTACTGAAAACAAAAGCAGTGCACCGTAGGCATTACTTAAGGTTCTCTGCAGCATCCATTCGACCTTGAGCTGCAACCCGTTTCATTCCCTTTACTGTACCTCCATTCATATTCCATTCCCTCCATCTTACTTTTCACCCACTCTTGGCTATTGCCTTTTAGTATAACTAAGAGGCTTTCCTCCTGTTGACACCTTTAAAACCTCTCGGCGCTGAATGACCTCATATTAGGTCCCAGCCTTGGCCTTTGGTCTAAATTTAATATTCCCTTTCTTATTATTTTGTGAATGCTGATTGCTGTAGAGCAAGTCTCCTGATTCCCTCTATTACTCTCCTTTGTTAACATGAAGAGTTTTTGCTCGCAGTTTCTTATCACCTTTTGCCTTTTTCTTGTGTTTGGGAATCATAATTGGGCTTATGTTCAAAGCGTTGCAACAAAGTATTCTCTTTGAGGTCACACTCAAGCTCACATAAACATTTATTTTTTCTAATTCTCATTAGTAATTCCGGTTACTATATCTAAACGTAGCCAGGTGGTTTATTGTAGATAATAATCATGAAAAAGGTGATGCCCATTAAAACCAGAGGGAAATGATATTTATGGTTTACTTTTCCCTTCTCGTTATTCAAAGGTTTGGCTTCCAGTAATGCGGCAAACGTTTGACCTTCAAATCAAAGGTGATATAAACGGAGATTACTCGCTAATTATTATTTTTATATATGCAGTCATTATGTAGAACACACAGTACCCAATTAGAGCCTTTTCCTCTGGAACTTTGTGACAGGGTGGTAATTAATTAACTAATCGTCGGAATGTTTGTATTTTTATTTTTTTCATATTTGAGATTATTCCAGGGGGTTGATTTATTTGTGCTTTATGGGTCCTGATGAAAGGTTTATAAAATAAAACTTTCATCTCCCTGTCTCCTGGAAACAAACAAATGGACAGACTTTATGGTCTTGATAAAAGTGTATAAAAGCTTAAACATTCCTGTGTGTGTGTGTGTGTGTGAGAGAGAGGAGAGAGAGAGAGAGAGGAGAGAGAGAGAGAGAGAGAGAGGACTCACTTTTCTTAATAATGCTATTTGGAATTACTTACCTCTGATGAACAGAATATTGCTAAAAATTATTATAAATTAATATTGAGAACTGTTTTTAGATAAGGAAGATCTGGCGATATCTTCTTGTGTATCTTCCAGTGGCTGATGAACAATTCAGTAACATCTCCTTTATAGCCGATTTGATCTCTTTTATTGTCGCTAACAAAGGAGAGCGACAGTGAAGGAAAGAAGAGACCCTATTACCTATATTAAATGTCACTGTAACAGTTGTTCTGTTTTCTATTTGATACAGAAATATACGTGCATATATTTATATATATATGTATATATATCTTGGTATAAATACCGCCATTTTTGTAACTTTTCTCATTTATTACCTACCTGGAGGGAGAGAGAGCAGTCTCTGAAATATAGTACTTACTTTCTATATGTTGACGTTTTTATGGGCTCATAATATATATATATATATATATATATATATATATATATATATATATATATATATACTATATATATATATATATATATGTATATATAGTGTGTATATATATTATATATATATAAATATAGTGTAAATAACAGTTATCCTTATAATCAGTAGTGTGGGTACCAGTGTTTCTCCGCTTTTTATAATGATAAACTCTTCTATCATGAAGCTTTGGCTTTTGAACTTGGGTAAAAGTTAAATGACTTCTTTAATTTGTTAAAAGTTACCGGATAAAAGTCTTAGTTTCTTTCAGTGAGAAGGAACGAAGTTAGCGCGATGACACTTTTTGTGTGTTCACATTCCCTAGGATCTTTTACCTTGAGATACTTGTGATGGCCAGATGCTCACTCTTGCAGTGATCGGTGAAATGTTAATTGTGTTAATAGCTTTGTATCCGGTGCAAGTAGCATTAGAGAGACTTTTCACAAATCATAGTATTTATATGTCATGCTGAGCCCTGCGCTTAGATGTGGGTTTCAAACTGTAAAATCTTTTCGCCAAGATTTAAAATTAGTGTGTGTTTGTGTGTGGTATCTAATACTATATACTATATATTATATATATATAGAATAATGATAAAGGTTCTTTAATAAAAGCAAAAAAACTGTATTACGAAGGACCCCTAGTATAAACACCAAGGCGTGATCCGACCCCCAGCTTACTCGGGACGTGTGCAAAATCTTCCACAGACGCATAAGTTGCAAACATTATATTCCTAACTTTATGTGAAGTGGCCTTCGTAATTAACACTCATAATCAGTACTACGTATACTAATAACAAGGATCAAATTAAACAGGTTCATATAGTCAGTTATAAATGGAAACAGAAAATAATTGAACAGAAAGATAGTCACTAAATTCAGTACGTCAAGGAAATTAAAACGTGCTAAAATCCACGGACGGATAGCCTGTAACCTGTTGTTTCACCAACTAAAATAAAAGGAATACGATATATTTTATTAGAAAAAATTTTTATGTACTGTTTAATATTCACATTCATTTTTTTTACTTTCCATTCTAATAAATCATAGATATCCTATCAATTCCTGTATCTTTAACTCAACGCGAAACACCTTTTTAGAACCTTTCTACCACCCCCCCAAAAACACAACAGCAATAACAACAACAACAATGTAGTTTTTAGGCTTACTCCCCGTGTAAGCGAAAAAAGGTCGTAATATGTATGTAGTCCCCTCAGCGAGGCAGGCTCCGCCCATCCCATGTTAATCAACGCGGTCGTTTGAACGTTAATTTTCGGGATATAATTCATCCACAGTACTGTTACAATTGTTTGTTTAGATCCGCGTCACTTTGTAGAATTGAGCTTGAATTCGGCACCAATAAACGGCCGTATTTCGGTGGACAATTGCTGTATTTGATGCCATGAGGTATTCACTCAGATGAAAACCGGTGGTCATCATAAAACCGATTTATTGGGGCTTTGGGGGGCGGCTGGTGACCGGCAGGATATTAATTTCAATGCAATGAAATATCGTTTTGATCATTTTTTGTTTTTAGCTCAATCCCCCCCCCCCCCTTTTTTTTTTTTTTTTCCTTGCCCCCCCTTTTTTTTTTTTTTTTTTTCAGCAAAGTTTACATGAAAAAAATCGTGTTCATTTCAGATTCAGTAGTTGCTTTTGTTAAATGTTACCGTTGCTGTTAAGCAATACGACTAGGTCTGTTGTGCGACAGGAACACACGTCATTCTTACCTATTTTCCGGTTCTGATGAAACCCTTACTGTGTTATATGGGTTTGGGCGTCAACGACTATGGTCAGATATGAACTTGATTCCTTGTTGCTCTTGTTAGCGGTTATAAATTTCAAATACGCGGACGTGACATTACGTGACATATTCTTATAGGGTGTATGTAACCTAACAGGTCTCTTAATTTGTCATTTATATGATTTTATTAGTTTTATGTGTTTTTTTCTACGGTTTATATTTCATTGAGTATGCTACATTGTCGCAAACATTATATCTTTCTTTGTATCCGTGTGAATGAAGGTGACTTTTCTTTAATGTTTTCTAAGATTATATTGTGTTGTAAAGTATGTCCTGGTTGTTAAAAAAAATTATTGTGATCTACCAGAAAGGGGACGTGGGCGGCAGCGTTATCTTTGGGTGGGTTACTGATATTATCTGCTTAGCTACACAAGAAAAAGCTTATGTAATAGTCTGTTTATACTTTAGTTAAAATGATAAAAAGTGAATACATGCATTATTATTACTCGCAATATCTACGCTTTTCTGTTGAACACGGTAGAGGATAGGCAACATGATTAAAAACTTCATTGAATAAGGCAAAGGAACTTTGTGCATTGAAAGTAGACCCACAACTCCACTGTCTACACCTTTAGTGTGAGAAAACCCCACCATTTTAACAGTTAACAGGATACTCCACCTATATAACAGTTACCAGTAGACCCCACCATTTTAAGAGTGGACCCCACTTTTTAACAGTAGAGCTCACCTTTTTTGAACGGTTGATCCCAACTTTTGCCAGTAGAACCCCCTTTTTAACAGCAGACCCCCAAATGTTTAGCATCGGTCACTTTGTTGCAAGGGACCTCACTTATCTGCTCCCATTTCACAGACTTTTCGTCCCGAAACCATTCGAATAAACGTATCTCCTCCTCCGCTTTTCAGTTAAATAAACCGAAGAGATTTCATTTCGGCAAATATTTATTCAAAGGCCCAGACGGAAAAAGTCGTTAACTTTTGAAAGGGGGCGGATTTTCAAGTGTTGACATAGAAAACTAATGAATTTCTCTCCAGAGGAGAACCAGAGGACCTGGTATCCAAAGTCTGTTGGAACTGTCGTGTTTTTGTTTGTGGCAGTGAAAATGCTCGTTGTCTTTCGTCTGATCATCTTTAAGAATTATCACTATTATTTTCTGCCCTTTTGTTCCTTTCATGATACCTCCATTCAGATTATCTTTCTTCAGTCATACTCTCCACCCTCTCCTACCAATTGTTTCGTAGTGCAGCTGCCAGGTTTTCCTTCTGTTATAACATTTGCAGCCTTTTTACTTTCAATCTCCCTTTCAGCGACGAATGATTGATTTATTTCTGACACTTGAAAAGACAAAAGGATTCCGCTTTGACGACAGACGCTGAGATCTTTTGAGGAATTTCAGTGACCCGAATTGATGACAAATGCTAAATATACACTGAAATTTGTTCGGGTTATATTTAAAAATAATAATAAAATCTTTCTGTATGAGATTACAAGTCGTGTGAGCGAGGCCATTATAAATACAGCCGAAAACTCATTAGCATATTTTAGGACTTCTCCGACACGCAGGAATATCAAAGATATCAAGACAACGGTTTGAGGCACCCAGTTTACCGAAGAGATATTCTAGCTGTAATATTCCTCTATTCTTCGAGATCAAAGAATATTTTTTAGTTCCTTACTTGCTTTTACATATTCACGCTTCGTAATACCTTCACGGAAGTTTTATAAGTTTATGGATACACGTAAAAATAAGTTCTTGTTTGCAGGATGAAAGAAAGTGTTCTGCAGTGAATCGCATTATGTTTTCACTGAATTATTCCCGCTCTTAATTTCTCTATCTTTTTGCTCCATACTTTGTAATATATATTTTAAAGGAAGTATGGATAAACTTATGGATAAGGGAAATTGTCTGAGAAGAAAAGCCCCAGTCCGCAATAAATAGAATTGTGTCTTTATTGAAATTCAGTGACTGGTGGTGACACTGAGAGCTGACACTAGAACGCACTTCAGTCAGTTGAGGAAAATATTTTAGCAAACGGCAAAAGTGTCATTGGTTTTTATGAACGCATGAAAGGGAAAACTCGAATAATATTCTGTTAAATATTTTCACCATATGCTGTGTAGCTATGCAGATGGTGTCGGAATGCAAAGGAAACAAATAGTTTGTAACGTGACACTTTTACATGACATGTTTTCATGTCAAAATTATTCTTTCATTTATTTCTGAAAATGGTTCAAGTGTCCCCATTTATAACCTATAATTATGGGAAATATTAATGACACGTAAAATATGTTTTATTTGAACGTATAATAAAGGTGAATATTACTGCAGTATTCAGTATTTAAATCCAATGGAGGCCCTTGAAACTTCGGTCCACCTCGTTAGAAGTAATGTAAACATTATAGGAATGCGAGTATATGTAACAGGCATAAAAACTAACTGCTAATACCATTACTGAGTTGGGCGGCTTGTCTGTAAAATAAGAAAATAATTAATCTTTAAAGGTTGTATATCTTTAATTTCTTTTAAGGACGAGGCTGAGGCAGAATGAAAGTTTGGTGTATCTTGTTTTTAACATCAAATTGGGCTGCTTTATGAAAGAAAACTTTATTTCTTCGTTTTGCAAGAATCCAGTCAGAACCAAAGCTTATCTTTCGGTTAAGCATCGTTTATTCTAATATTTTTCACCCTTCAGACTTCGTACGGTCACGTGACCCTTCGGATCCCAAAATGAGCAGTAGGTCCCGTTGGTAGGTAACCAATTTGTTAAATTAAGATATACTTTAACTTTAATAAATGTGACCCTTAATTGTACCTTCCTTCTCCTCCTCCTCCTCCTCCTCCTCCTCCTGTTCGATCTGAGGCAGGCAAGGATCGTCAGGTTACAATATTCGTAAAAATAAAAGCGAAGTTGAATGGTGCTATATCTCATTTCTGAGAAGCTGGATATGGAGGGTTGTGATGGTTCTAATCAATATATTTGTTGCACCTGCTTTCTCGAAGTGAGTAGATTTCCCCTCTCTAGTGTCGTGTACAGCTCAGTCTCGTAACAGATGATTTCATGTAGGTATATCTTCAGATCAGACACAAGTGAGCAGATACTGAAGGATTTCAGTCTCTTTCTTGGGTCATTAAGTACCAATAATCTTATTTTATAAGGATAAACCAGCTTTATTCTCCATTAAAACGAACCGTTTTCCCACCTACCTAACCTAACCCCCCCCCCCCCACCATTCTCTCTCTCCTCTCTCTCTCTCTCTCTCTCTCTCTCTCTTCTCTCTCTCTCTCTCTGCTGGGATCTGGCCAAAACAACTACTCTGAATTGTGGGAGCGGGAATTTCCCCCGAAACCAACTTCTTGGCTCACATGTCCACTTGGACATTTGGCAATAGGACTCACGTTTCGGAGATTTACTGTGCTTTGCATTTACATATGGAACCACTGGCTGAGTGAAATATAATTATAATTTTTCTTTTGATTAAACTCAAGGTTGTGGATGGAGTCTTCATTGCAACTGGAAATTCTGTTCCATCGTTTTCAGTGGAAAACCTATTCAGGAATATTCAGGAATCACGAAAATAGGTTTATTAATTGTTGGTCGTTTAATTTACATCGTCTGATGAATGCGACCTGTGTATACCCACATACATACATACATACATACATACATACATACACTCAGTTAACATAACTGAAAATATATTATTTCTGAGGTAGAGCGAATTGGGTATATATAATGTACGTATGTATGTATGTATATATGTGTGTGTGTGGGTGCGTGTGCTCACAAACATTGTTACAAATGTCAATTTAATATGTAATGCGTTCTACCTCGGAAATAATACCGAATGGGTTTTTTTTCCGAGGTAGAGCGAAATGGTATTGAACGACATTTGTCTCATTCCTTCAAGAAAATTCTCGATACCGGATATACAGGAAAACCTTCATTTCCTCATAAACGTCCCA
>NC_087213.1:14902025-14917025 GCF_015104395.2 Macrobrachium nipponense | reverse complement strand
ATAATTCACCCTGATGAGAGAGGAAAGGGGCCTCCGTAGTGCTAGCCTTCAGCATATCTCGAAGGACATCTTCGGAAATGGGCAGCGGGCTCTTCTCGGACCTGTATACACGATCAAGGATGATGTTCAATACGTTTTCTTCGACGGGAACATTCGTAAAACACTCTCAACGTCGAGTGAGGCATGTCTTTTGGTCTTTTTCCCTGTAAGAGATCAATAACTCCACCGCTGATTTCAGTGAATATGCACCGGGTATGTAAGGTACCAGCAAAGTCTTTCAGGACCTTCGCCTATCCTATTTAGGTTGGGGATATCATCTGAGAGATGATGGGCCTAGGGGGTTACCTGCCTTGTGCGTTTTCACTGTCCCCCTAGCAGTAACGGGCCCATAGTCTCCTTTTTACCTTAGGGAATCCTTTACGACGTCTTGCTGATTGTTGGCCCTAGTCACAAGCCTCGACACTTTTCTTTCAGAGGTCCTCGTGGGAATTTGGAAGTGTCCAGGAGGTTATATCCCATCTTTTCAAAATAATAACTTTTCTTCCATCAGGTTTCTACGTAGACTGATGATTTGTCACCTTTCGGTATGATGATGTCTGGGTTGCTACGTAGTTCTTTTAGCGGCCTTCCCTCATCTCCTTGGTGATTAATTGGCTTCGGAAATGTCCTCTCTGCCGTCCTGCTTCTCCAACAAGTTCTTCAATGACAGTAGCTGTTAGTTCTAACTTACCATCATCTCGGAGTTGTAAAATATGTCCATATATGTACATAAATATATATATATATATATATATATATAAATATATATATATATATATATATATATATATATATATATATATATTTATGTATATATTTATTATATATATATATATATATATATACATATATATATATATATATCATACATACCTATAGTGTATATAATATGTATATATATAAATGGTGTGTGTATATACATATATATATATATATATATATATATATATATTTTATTATATATATTACATCACACACACACATTTATACGTCAGAACTCGATAGGAACCGAAAGGAATTCTTACCGCCGTCACCATTTCCCATTCCTCTGGGAGAGTCAATGATGAATTTCCCTCATTTAGAATGAAGGCTCAGTCGCATTATCGAAATCAGCCTCAAGGGAAACAAATATGACAGCCCACCTGAACCTAGGAGCCACTTCCTCTTATATTAAGGTAGGCTCCACTTTTGGGGGGTGCCGATTGTAAAAATATTTGCCAAAAATACATAAATTCAGGACAGGCTAATGAAATTTTCAGGCAATTATTAGCACTATAATAATGCATATTCCCTGTGAGTTTTCATCATCCTACAGTGAAAATTAAATGA
This sequence comes from Macrobrachium nipponense, assembly GCF_015104395.2. Classification (NCBI taxonomy): domain Eukaryota; kingdom Metazoa; phylum Arthropoda; class Malacostraca; order Decapoda; family Palaemonidae; genus Macrobrachium; species Macrobrachium nipponense. The sequence goes on along the minus strand of NC_087213.1, from coordinate 14,915,657 downwards.
TTTTATGAAAAAAAAATGTGAAAAAAACGGAATTTCCGGGCCCTCGTACTGAAGGTTATTTTGGTGATTGGTGAGAAAACTACAGTCTTGAATAGAAATTCGGTCTGACAGAATGTTGGTATATTCCACCTGGAACATGCACAAAAAAAAATTATCAAATAGAACAGTAAATAAGCACGGTAATAACAAAAAAAAGAGCAACAACTTTGTAAAGTTCAGCGAAAGCCCCGCCGAAAACATCAGTCTACGCTAGGAAGAAATATTCAGGAAAAATTCAAATCTTTGATTTAGGGACAAAAAACCTTTTGACAGTTTATAGTTTTATTATATCACTTGATAGCTGAAACATCTAAAAATTATATTATTTAGGACAATCAAAGAAAAAACCACCCCCCACCCTTTTTTTTTTTTTTTTTTTTTTGGGAGGGGTGGTTTTCCTTTGATTGTCCTAAATAATATAATTTTTTAGATGTTTTAGGCTAATCAAAGTGAACATAATAACTACAACTCTCAAAAGGTTTTGTCCCTAAATCGAGATTTGAATTTTTCCTGATATTTCTTCTAGCTATAGTCTGATTACTCGGCGGGGCTTTCGCTGAACTTATTGAAGGTTGTTGCTCTTTTTTTTGTTTATACGTGCTTATTTCTGTTCTATTTTTGATAATTTTTTTTTGTGCATGTTCCAGGTGGATATACCACATTTTGTCAGACCGAATTTTTCTATTCAAGACTGTAGTTTCTCCACCAATCACCAAATAACCTTCAGTACGAGGGCCCCGGAAAATTTCCGTTTTTTTCACATTTTTTTTCATAAAATCATTAATTTTCCCTGTAGGATGATAAAACTCACAGGGAAATATGCATTATTATAGTGCTAATAATGCCTGAAAATTCATTAGCCTGTCTTGATTAGTGTATTTTTGGCAAATATTTTTTACGATCGGCACCCCCCAAAGTGGAGCCTACCCCTAAGCAGGTGAGCCTAGAGAGCACCTGTACCTTGTAGTGCTCGCAATTATTCATCTTGTATAAATGTAAATGAGGCATTAAGCCACCGAAAATCACAGAGAGAGAGAGAGAGAGAGAGAGAGCGAGAGAGAGAGAGGCTTTGCTATCATGTCAGAAATGTAGAGAGAAAGAGAGAGGCCTGGCTATCATGACAAAAATGTAGAGAGAGAGAGAGAGAGAGAGAGAGAGAGAGCAGAGAGGCATTGCTATTATGTCAGGTCTGATGGACATATGCAAATTTGACACAAAAAATGAGATAAAATTACGGTCCTAGCCCCCAAAGAAGCGATAGACTCTGACCCTTCTCTCGAAATAGGAACACGGGGGCAGGCAGATAAGAAAGAATATGGGAAGGGGATGGGGGGGGAGGGGTTGCATTTCTTTTCGGTTAATGGTGAGTGATGGTGAGTGACAGTGAGGCCATATTGTGGCCACGAGAGGCGACCTGAAGAGAAATAATATTCCCACAAGGGATGGCAGATGGCCTTGCTAACTAAGATGAGGCAAAGAACACACGGCCTAAAAACAGAACACTTAATTTCTTAGAGAAGTAAACAAAGACCTTGAACTGTCACTCTAAACAAAGTATCAACTCTCCGAATGTTGGTAAAGCCGAGGGTTTGCCTTTCATCGTTACCGGAACTGGAATATAAAATTTAGACCGAGCCCCACGCGCTGGGACCTACGACGTCATTCAGCGCTGAAAATAATGCTGAAACACTTGTTAGAAGCGATTGGAAAGTAAGATGTTAGAGAGAGATTTTTGATCGGATGTGTAGTAAAAGGAGAGTGAAAGGGGTTGCAGCTCGAGGCCGAAGGGACGCTGCAAATACCTTCGAATAATGCCTACAGTGCACCACGTTGGTGCACTGATGGCACTACTTCCTACGGGCTCGCTATCGTCAAAAAAAAAAATGGAAAACTGGATGGGAGAGTGGAACGTGAAATGAAATGATACATTTTAAAGGCAGTGAGACTGGCTAATCTACGAGATCATAACTGATAGACTAAGAACGATCAATTTAAGCTAAAGTACGACTGAGGGGGACGGCTTAAGAATAAATAAAGTCAAGGTAAGAGGCGACGCAAGCCTCTTCTTTTTTTTTTCTTTCTGGCCATCACGTTCATTAGCTCAGTTTTTCATTTACTTTGCTATCACGTGATCTGACTAATTATTTATTTGAAAACCCCACCAAACTTTCAAACAAGAGGCGTCCCTTTCAGAATCTGACTTCTGAAGGTTTCCTTCATCAGCGTCCCCTGGTGGTGAACACAAAATGTACCTCTCTCTCTCTCTCTCTCTCTCTCTCTCTCTCTCTCTCTCTCTCTCTCTCTCTCAAACGGAATCACCCGGTGAAATCACCTTTCCCCAGCCGTAGAGGCAGCTAAGCAAAGATTAAGACTTCCAGGACATCCTCTTTCATTCACCGTCTTTTCCAATTTGCATATTTTAAGAGTCCAAAGGAGGAAAATAAAGGGAATATTTTTTGAATTAGAAGAAGTCTGTCTTCTTGAATACCTAATGAATTAAACGAGTTTTTTTTTTCTGGAGATTTGGCCAATTGAACCATGTTTACCGAAAGCTGAAATAGTTCATAAGAGAAAATAACATAAGTGAGGGTTATTGAATAAAAAATTATATTGATTTCGGTTTTCTCTTAAAAACTCTTATTAAAGGTGGTGCTCTGGTAAACATAAAATGAGACTATATATGTGTATATATATATGCTATATATATTTGTGCACATACATAAATAGATACGCACATAGATACACATTAACTCCTCCCAAGATAAAAGATGGAATGTCCAGCAAACAAATGATTCACTCTCGCTGCAACGTTCATCACATCATCAAAGGCATTTCACGGGAACCTATCAGCTGACTTGGTTGTTAGCTTAAGGAGGCTCCAGAGAGAACCTCCAGCGTTTTTGGGAGAGGGAACGTTTCTCTCAACGTTTTCCGTCTCTCGTCGTGATTTGCATATTCATCACTCCGATTCAACTTCCGCGTCCAGACCTCTCTCAGCCAACGGGAAGCATTTCTTTACGTGTCACGTTTCCAGCGCAAAGTTCTCTTTGGTAAGTAGTCGGGGCCAAGTGAGCTACGAAGAGAGAATTAGAAGGCAAAAGTCACCGGGGGTTATTTAAATTGTTTTGCCACGGGCTTATTTCGTCTATCATTATACTTTTGTTTATGGATTAATTTGTTAGCTTATCTGCATTTCCAGTTACTGTCTCTTCTTTCTATATTTCACCAGTCAGTGCCAGTGCGGCCTTGTTCCATATGAACAGGGTTCACCTTCCGAGAAGAAGAAGAAGAAGAAGACGAAGAAGAGTAAGAAACACCAGCTACCTTGCAGTAATAACTGGTACGAGCACCATCATGCGGGAATCATAGAAACGATCAGGCAAAGATCCTCTGGGACTATGGTATCAGAACAGAGAGGGTGATACGGGTCAACAGACCAGACGTGACGTTGACAAAATCAAGAAGAAAGTATCACTCGCTGATGTGGCAACACCATGGGATACCAGAGTAAAGGAGAAAGGTTAAAAATGGATAAGTGTCAAGACCTGAAAATAGAAATAAAAAGGATGTGGGATATGCCAGTGGAAACTGTACCCATAATCATAGGGACACTTGGCACGATCCCAAGATCCCTGAAAAGGAATCTGGATAACTTCCATGTTAAAGTAGCTCCCGGACTCATGCAGATGAGTATGCTCCTAGAAACAGCGCACATAGTAAGAAAAGTAATGGACTCCTAAGAAGGCAGGATGCAATCCGGAACCCCGCACTATAAAAAATCACTCAGTCGAATAGGAGACTGTGATAGACAAACAACAACAACAATAATAATAATAATAATAATAGTAATAATAATAATAATAATAATAATAATAATAATAATAATAATATTTTGTGTTATTAATGTTAATTATTAGTAATAAAATAAAATCACTTGCATGAATCAATTAACTGCAATTGCTTCTCATTCGAATAATTCAATGCACGCTTTTTCATATTTGCTGTGGATAATTAACTCCTTACTAGCAAAAAGGGTCCGAGGTTTAATTCCCTATGGCAAGAACAACTCACCAAGTTATGTACATGAAACTTGGTCGGCTACAGTATTTCGCCAACACAGCAGATATGCTTACATAAAATATGATGCCTTGCGTTTCCATGGGGAAACAAATATATATGTCCAGGCAGTACACTTTGACGAGGTTACAAATGCCGGAACAACTGCGGCGTTGTTTCCAGTAAATATAACAGAAGTTGATAATCGATTCTTCGTCCATTAACTTAATTGAGAGAACGTAGAAGATTCAGGAAGAATTGCCAAAATGAGAAAAAATTGAACCCCCCCCCCCTCCCCCCCCCCACAAAAAAAAAAAACACACACACACACACACAATTCAACGAAATCTGCATGCTAGGATATATTTGCCTTAAAACACGTATTACTTCATATCGAATTAATCTTTATCTTAAATCACTGCTGTAACATTATTAGTCGGCTCTCGTGATACTGAAAAGTTTGGTTAACTTAACTGGCAAAAACTACTCTCTTGTTCTTTCTTTCTGTTTCGTCGTCTAACTCTTCGTTTTATCTTTTCATTTTCATGACAAAGTTTGAGCCAGTCAGTAATATTACGCGACACCTGTCAATCCCGAGTGATTATGGTGCTTAGCAAAGGCAGTACTATGGTAGATCCACATCAACCGAGCATTTGACGTCTAGGCCAGTCCCTTACGACGCTCCTGATTGGCTGTTGATAAGCCAATCACAGGACTGGAAACTCTGTCTCTCGAGATAATTCACATTGGCAGGATGTAAGTTCCACCTCTCATGAAAGACGTATCGCTCAGGAAAGGTGGAACATAGATCCTAACCATGTGAACTCTCGAGAGAAACTGAGAGCTTCCAGCCCTGTGGTTGGCTTATCAACAGCCAATCAGGAGCGTCGTAAGGGAATGGCCTAGACATCAAATGCACGGTTGATGTGAATCTACTATAGTCAAGTATTCAGGAACCATTTGTCAAAATGAAATATCATCAAGCTTTTATTTACTATTAATATGACATCTGTAAAATATTTCAGGTTATTGTGGCTGATTTCCATGATACTCCTACCTTGATTAATAGTTGTGTTCCGCCAGAATTTATCAGGTGACGCAACGATAACAATGTATTTTTCATATCGGCAAAAGGTAAACAAATATATATTCGGCAAGTTTTAAGTTCCTTATAAATGTATTTCGATTTGTTTGCCCTAACGATTTGATTCAATCATATCATTCAAGTGGACCGAAATATGCATAGCCATGAAATCAATCTGCAAAGTCCTCAAAAAGAGATTCTAAATATTTATTGCTTTCGTTTATATGTTCCATTACAGTATTCACTAAGCTATTTTTCGTCTGGTCGAAGCTCAGTAACAAACATCAGGATATAATTGAGGGCAAGGGCCCGTGCTGGCATAACTCGCTTCAATCTAAATCAACCAACCAACGTTCCATTACAGACAAATGACATAATAAATGAATGTTGATTTTTACAGAAAATTTGGGTCTGGAATAAAAAGAAAATTACTGACACACACAAATACCCTTAACCTCACTCTGTAGAAGATCAGTACATTTCCTGAGCAAATATTTTGCCACTAGACCGTTTCGACGTAGGATGCCAGAAATGCTAATTTGGCTTTGCAAGCGTAATTAGTTGAATGTTTATTTCGTGTTTCGGTATTTTAGCACCGACGTTTATTCAGCTGTCCACGACTACAACTTTCTTTTCAGGTTGAAAATGAATGACCTGAATGTCGAGCCGAAAGATTTGGCACCTAAAAACTTGTGTGACGAGCAAGCCATTTTTATGAATGAATATATTCAGAACTTACTACGACTCTCAGCATTTAGTTCGATGATTATCCGCAACTCAAATATCTCTTCTTTTTTCCTTCTCTGAAAATATTCTTGTCATGTTTCCTATTTTAACGAAGCTGAAAATGAAGCCTGGGTGATCATTCAAGGCCTGTTGCTTGCTGAAATATTACGCCAGTAACACTTTATACTATTTCTATGATGAATAGACCAGGCACCTAGTATGACCGCAAAGATACAGTTGAAAAGATAAGGTGGCATTTGATAGGATAGGATTTGATTTGATTTATATAGAATTTTGACATTATGCCAAGCACTGGGGCAACTAAGGCCATTCAGAGCTGAACGTATATTGACAGTAAAAGGTTTGAAAGGTGTAACAGGAAGAAAGCCTAGCAGTTGCACTATAAAACAATTATTAGGAGAGGGTGGACAGTAAGATGAAAGAAAGAGAATTTTTTTTTTTTTTATTGGCTACTCTTACAAAGGCCTTATAATTTACATTCCAGATGTACCACTCACATTATGCAAGGCGTAACCTCTTTTACCTATTTATATAGGTTCCTGATACAACATACATTTGAGAGACTAACCAGGGCTACCTAGATATTCCTACCAACAATCCTGGTTACCATTCTAATCTCCACTCAACAGATCGATTCTTCTTAGGATCTGGAGGAACGTCAATGGCCAACCAGCCGTGGCCCCGTTGCCTACGTGATGTCGCCGCCGCCCGACATCCCCATATAGTTAGCGTATATGCTCAGGCCGCCCTCGATGATCTTGATGGAGAGCAGCTCGATGTCGGGGACCCGCATACCCAATTGTTGGCAGACGCGGATGGAGTCTCTTGATAGGACGCCTCTCCAATTCCCTGTCACCGCTTCTATAGATGGTATTGTCTCTGTAATTTCTCTGGTCTTCTTTATGTCTGGTGTGTCGTATTTTGAGACTTTGTTTCGATGGAATCCGTCGATGGAATTGACGTTAGAGTCGGCAACAACTTGTGCGTCAATACAATCATAGAGCCGGTTCCCTTCCACACCAGAAGGTCCGGCTTCCTTAAGCCCTCTCTCGTTGTCATCCGTGGTTCTAATCTTGTCTGATATCCTGCCTCCTCGGCCTTCGATTTAAGATATTTCACTACGCCGTCGTGCCTTTTTATCCTCCACGGTTGTACTGCGGGGCACACCTGCAGGATGTGGTGTAGTGTGCCCAGGGAGTTACATCCTAGATTGCATCGGCTTGATGTATCTCTGCCGCGAGCGCTTCGGGCTGGGGTTGGTAAAATTACTGTGGGAGGCTTCTTTCAGTCCCGTACCGTCTATGGAGCTGTATAGTTTCGTTTTCCAGTTCGTAGGGCCCGGCGGGGGATGTCCTTCCAGATGTTTCCTCGCTATGGTACTCACGACTCTGTCTCCTGATTTTTCCAAGCGTTCAAGTAAATTCTTCTTTGCGATTGGCGTGCTGTCCGCCAGACATTCAATTCCTAGCCCTCCATCGGTAGTTTTTGCATAAAACTCTGTAAGAGGAGTATCTTTAGGCAGATGTAATGCCTTCCTTACGAAATGTCTTATTTCATAGTCGAGTTTCTTTAATTGGTAGCCTCTGATTTCATTCTGATGGAGCACGTGGTGGTATCGTGGAATAAGCACATTCTTAAGTGCCCACAGTTTTTGTTGCGGCTTAAGAAGTGCTTTCTGTAAGTTGGCTAGTTCGACTTTACTTCTTCTTATGGCTTTGGGGCCATTAGGTGTTTGTATGACCCCAACTTGGACTCCCAGGTACTTATAGAAGCTGGTTACAGACAACTTTGGTAGACTTCTTTTTTGTAGACAAATCCCCGGTCGTTGTGGTACCAGGTTTTCCTCCCTGGATCTGCCTTGATCCCGGTGGCAGCGCACTTTCCTATTCCGGGCTCCAATCCCAGTTTTGCCGCTTCGTCTAATAAAGTTTCGATTGCCGTTGTTAATCCATCTCTCGTCGTTGCCACCACCACGATATCATCAGCAAATGCCAGGTAGTTTATCCTCTCCCCCAGCAGGGTGGCCCCGACACCCTCAGGGATCTTCTTCAGCACTTGATCTAATGCGATATTAAACAGTAGAGGAGACATGGGGTCTCCTTGCATCACTCCTCTTTTAATTTTTACAGACACCCCATTGATGTTGGTACTTATCTCTTGATAGACATTTTCCAGATATGACACTGACTCATCGTTGAGCCCCGCCTTCTCAAGGGCTCTGAGCAGTGCCGGGTGAGTGATAGAATCGAACGCCTTTTTGAAATCTATGAAGGCGATATATAAGTTTGTATGATCTTCTTTCACTCGCTTCATGAGTTCTTTTAGAATTAATATATTTGCGCTCACTCCCTCTTCTGGTTTGAATCCTTTTTGACGTTTTGATGTTGGGAGGCGTTCTGATAATTGTTTAGCTAGTATTTTATGAAGGCATCTCGTTACACCAGAGGCGATTGTGATCGGTCTGTAGTCCCCCGGATCTCCTGAACTATCTGTTTTAGGCATTAAGGTGGTCCTTCCCTTGGACCATTCCACAGTACATATTTTTGTCCTAAGGAGAAGATCATAGAACTCTTTGATTTTTCTGTTGTCAGCTGCTCTGATGTCGGACGGCTTCACACCGTCTGGGCCTGGCGCCGAGCTTAACTTCATTTTCTTCTTCATCCATTCGATTTCTTCAAACGTGACTGGACTGGCTCTAGGACTGATATGGTGTCTATCAGTTTTCCTTCACTATCCTCTTCCGATGGTAAACTTTCTCTTGAGAAAAGAGAGCTCCAAAACTCAGTCGTTCCCTGGGGTAGGGACGGCCGCGCAAGGGGATCTTTTCCCAGTATTGCATTCTGTGCAGTTCGACCTCTGTTCTTCTTCCATCCCCTCTGGGTGACTGCAAATTCTCTTCTCCGTCTTATTCTTCTTGATAGTATTCTCTGGTTGTTTCCATTATATCTGGGGGGGCAGTTGTTGCTCTCTTCGACCAAATACTTCAATCTTCATGTTGTCTAGCATCTCAGACGTTATATCATTCTCATTGTTTTCACTGCTTATACTGCTATTAGAGACGAGTTGGAATTCGGGGATGATGGTGGAGAACCACCATTGCCACTTCTTGTCATCATCATTAGGTAATCATTCATTCCATCCTCTGGGACGGTCGGAGGATGGGGATCGTCAATTCATGGAAGATGGATTTCCGCTTTTGACAAGCCAGCTCCGTTGCTGTTAATCATTCTGGCTTTCACTTCAGTATACTCTTCTAGAATTTTTAAATACTCTTTTGTTCTTCTTCTGTTCCTCAAGCTATCTAGCTTGCGATGAGAGAAGAATTCTTTCCGAATCCTTTTGTTGATGTAAGGATCATTTTTGAACTGGGACTCTGCCCTGGCTAGACTTATCGTTTCCTCCTCTGACCATTCTGATCTTCCTGGTTGGGGAGGCACATAACATTGGGTCTCTTCTATAGTGGGGTTTTTCTCTTTGCGCATTCTATTTAGAATTAGTCTATATTCATTTGATTTGCGTTTTCCAGTGATGCTATTTATTGTTCTTAAAGGGAACAAGTGCTGATTAATTTTCTGATTTATAAATGGCTCGTGCTCATTATCCATTTCAAAACTGGCCATCCTCCTGAGGTCCTCCACAACCCAGGGCTTGTTCTTCATGTTATCGAGCCTGGTAACATTTTGGCTGTGGAATTCCACAGGATCGGCTCTTCTTTCGTGCAGACGTCTGCCATTATAGGTGGTAAACTGTCTTGGGCACATCGGGCAGACAAACATCTGTGGCTCAGGGGTCACGGTAGTCATGTCTCTCTCATGACTCCCGGCGACAGCCTTGCTCTGATTTGGAGCTGAGCTGCTGGCGTTTTCTAGTTGACTCTTTCTTCGGGTTTCCCAGACTGGGAAGGAACGACCCACAGTCTCTCCCAGGGGAGAGACTGGGCAGGTTAAGTCCCCTTCGCAATCCGTTAGCTCCATTAGGCAAACTACCTTCTGGATGTCTAGCGGGACCCCGGAGAGGTGGATCGCTAGTAAATCATAGTTACTCCCGCCTAGTAATGCCTACATTGCACCGAATTAGGTCCACTGACGGCACTAATCCCCTAAGGGACATTTGATAGAGATTTTTAATGCTCAGAAAATTCCCCAAATTCCGATTAATTCATTTGCTTAATCTCAGATGTGCCAATTCATTAAAATGAAATAATATTAAAGAAATATTTTTCAGAGCTTTCGGGTATGAAAACTGCAAATAATTAGTTGCCTTATACAAGTACCCTCTAACCTACTCGTTATGGAGGAGTTGGTGCATTTTTCGGCACAAATGATTTTCCAATAGTGCTTTTTTTTTATTCTAGGTTACCAGAAAGGGTAATTTGTTGTTGTAAGCGCAATTAGTTAAAAGCTTGCTCCGCGTTCTGCTATTTTAGTATTACCCTCCACTTAGATGTGACAGATTGAAACTATGTATGTTCAGGAGTTTCATCAAACAGCCTTTATCGAAGCTGAAATCACGTTTTAAATATTTATGGTGGATATGTTATATTACACGCCGTTTGTACCTGAAGATATCGTGCTATAAGAAAGAACAACAAAATATAATTCAGAATTAGGAATATTTGTTGTCACTCCTCCAATCTACGTGGTCTTATGGTATGCCTTGTAATAATATATTAATTTGAAGACAATTCTAAACTGCATAGTATTTAAGTGTCAACAGTCTTCGATATTCGGTGGGTTTATTGTATAATAAAAAGGTGATTTTAGTAATACCATACTTTATGTTATTTGTGGATTTATTTGTTAAATAAATTTCAGTTATTTCCATAACCTTATTTTATGTAAAGAATTTTTTATTTACACGTTTCGTATTAGTTTCAAACTGAATTTTCAGATTTTTTTTATATATATATTTAGATGCTTCGTATTTGTTTCAAGCTCAATTTTAAGAAATTTAAAAAACTCTATTTAGGCGTTTCGTATTAGTTTCAAACTCAATTTTATAGATTTTCAAAAATCTATTTTGACGTTTCATATTTGTTTCAAGTTCAATATAAAGAATTTATTTTAATATCTATCTAGACGTTTGGTATTTGCTTCAAGCTCAATTTTACAAATAATTCCACAGATCACATTTATTTTGTGCCGATGTCGACGGCCACCTAAATTCCATTTACTTTATTAATGGCTACATTAAAGCGGTAGATTAATGTATCGCGGAATACAGAAATGAACGTCAAAGAAGCCTATGCAATCCTGATGCGCTCTTTTCAGTCTTGCTTTCTCCTCTGGAATTACTCACATCCGGTTCGCACGATTCAAAATTCCTCCTAGAATTCGAGTCGGAGAGAAAATATACCAACTGATGAAGCACCGGAGTAAATTATTTTGTTCATTTGTTAGTTCGCTGCCGATAAAAGTTAGGCGCCAATTTTGCCAAAAAAGTTCTCTGATAAAAGTTGGCCGGCGGATTTTGGCAGTAAATTTTTCTGAGTGTATCAAGGAGGAGTCATTCTCCTCTTAACTTGGAGGATGCTTCCGCTCAAATGTCAAATAAGTAACCGTTTCTGGTTAATAAAAATATGCTCCGACAAGTAACTTTTTCTATTCATTGCAAACATTTTCTGACAAGTTAGCGGTTCTCGTTAATGAAATATATTCCGACAAGTAAGTGTTTCTGGTCAATTAAAAAAATATTTATCCCGACAATTAACCGTTTCTGGCAATACAAATATATTCCGAAAGCAACCGTTTTGGCTCAGTAAAAATATATTCCGACAGTTAAGCATTTCTGGTCAACAAAAATATATTCCAAGTAGCCGCTTCTAGTCAAAAAAATATGTTCCAACAAGTAAGCGCTTCTGGTAAGAAAAAAAATATATACGTATATATATAATCCGACAGGTTATGCACTGTAAATGATGCTTTTATGGATTGGTTAAAATATCCACAATCATATATTAAAATATATTTCTATGTAATATATAATTGTGGATTTAATAATTTGTTCTTCACGACTGTGAATTTCTCAACGATGCTATTATTATTATTATTATTATTATTATTATTATTATTATTATTATTATTATTGTACTTAGGAAGCAGACCCTCTCTCAAGCATACTTTATTAAAAGTAATGGCTACTTCAGTCACCGCCACCAGCCAATAGGAGACAAGCATGGGGCAGACCCCCTGCTGTCAACCACAGATATAAGGAGGAAGGACACCGCACCAAGATCAGTCCACCCTCCGCTTCCCAGCCCAAGAATGTCGGCAGCTCCAGACAAAAGCTAGATTTAAGAGAGAGAGAGAGAGAGAGAGAGAGAGAGAGAGAGAGAGAATAAAATCGTTAATGTACTTTGATGACTATGGTATCATAGTTTATCTGTAAAATTCAAAATATATACACCTATTTGACCCTATATTTGACCATGACTCTGTAGAAGCTCTACTAGCCTGTTTAAGTAGCACGGAAAAAGCCGCCATTTGCAAAATAGAGCAGAATCTGTACAAGTGTAACGCTGCTGAAGTAGCCATTACTTTTAATAAAGTATACTATTATTATGATTATGATTATTATTATTATTATTATTATTATTATTATTTATTATTATTATTATTTATTATTATTATTATTATTATTATAATTATTATATGGTAATAAAATCCCATTTGTGGGAAAAGACACACCGAGAAAATAAAAACTGTAATAAGAAAAAATAATCAGAAAACAAAAACTAAAAATAAAAAATACAGTCAAGAAATGGAACGACGTTTCTCGTGGCATTGTCTCTCGCATTCAATAACTAAAATACTTTACATTATTCATAAAGAAGATTCATTTTGAATTTTGAAAGTGTCTGGAGCTTAAATAAAAAAAATAGGTACGATGTCGGATTTTGTTTTATGTATAATCTCGAAAAGAAGAAATGAAACAGCGACTCGGAGTCTGCTAGGCACAGTGGGATGGTCGAGTAGTTGACTGTCTGGGGTTTGTAATGAAGACCTGGGTTTATAATATTCTCTTTGATGGGAGGTACTTGAAACATATTACTAAATATTTGTATATGTATGTGTTTGTGTATACATTTACCACATATATATATATATATATATATATATATATATATATATATATATATATATATATATATATATATATATATATATATATATATATATATATATATATATATATATATATATATATATATATATATATATATATATATATATATATATATATATATATATATATATATATAGTATATAATGAAACACGATTCCTTGCTGGGTCTCGTTTATTAGTCACTGAATTAGGTTATATAAAAAACAGCGCTGGATGCAACGATTTGGCATAATATATATATTATATATATATATATATTATATATATATATATATATATATATATATATATCTGTGTATAATTATATAGGTACTATATATATATATATATATATTACATATATATATATATATTCATTATATATATATATATATATATATATATATATATATATATATATATATATATAGATATATATATATATATATATATATATATATATATATATATATATATATATATATATATATATATATAGAGAGAGAGAGAGAGAGAGAGAGAGAGAGAGAGAGAGAGAGAGAGAGGAGAGAGAGAGAAGAGAGACTCGGCAATTATGGCGTTATCGTATTTGAACAACTCAA
>NC_087213.1:14874490-14901525 GCF_015104395.2 Macrobrachium nipponense | reverse complement strand
TTTTTCACAGTTTTTAGTTTTTGTTTTCTGATTATTTTTCTTAGGACAGTTTTTATTTTCTCGTTTTGTCTTTTCCCACAAATGGGATTTTATTACCATAGAAAAAAGAAAAAGAAAAAAGAAAAGAAAAAGAAAAAAGAAAAGAACCAAACTACTACTACTAATAGTATAATGGCTACTTCAGCAGCGTTACACTTGGAGAGATTCTTCTCTATTTTGCGAATAGCGGCTTTTTCCGTGCTACTTAAACAGGCTAGTAGAGCTCCTATAGAGGTCATGGTCAAATACAGGGTCAAAATAGGTGTATATATTCGAATTTTTACGATAAACTATGATACACGATAATCCATCAAAGTCGATTAACGATTTCTCTCTCTCTCTCTCTCTCTCTCTCTCGCTCTCTCTCTCTCTCTCTCAAATCGAGCTTTCGTCTGAGCTGCCAGACATCCTTGGGCTGGGAAGCTGAGGGTGGACTGATCTTTGGTGCGGTGTCCTTCCTCCTTATATCTGTGGTTGACAGCAGGGGGTCTGCCCCATGCTTGTCTCCTATTGGCTGGTGGCGGTGACTGAAGTAGCCATTATTTAATAAAGTATGCTTGGGAGAGGGTCTGCTTCCTAAGTACAATAATAATAATAATAATAATAATAATAATAATAATAATAATAATAATAATAATAATAATAATAATAATAATAATAATAAAAGCATCGTTGAGAAATTGTCTCTCGTGAAGAACAAATTGTTATAAAATCCACAATTATATATTACATAGAAATATATTTTAATATATAATTGTGGATTTTTTAATCAATCAATAAAAGCATCATTTACAGTGCATAACCTGTCTGATATATTATATATATATGTATATATTTTTTTTTCTTACCAGAAGCGCTTACTTGTTGGAACATATTTTGTTGACTAGAAGCGGCTACTTGGAATATATTTTTGTTGACCAGAAAAGCTTAACTGTCGGAATATATTTTTACTGAGCCAAAACGGTTGCTTTCGGAATATATTTGTATTGCCAGAAACAGTTAATTGTCTTGATAAATATTTTTTTAATTGACCAGGAACACTTACTTGTCGGAATATATTTCATTAACGAGAACCGCTAACTTGTCAGAATAGGTTATTCTTCTTCTTCTTCTTCTTCTTCCCAGCTTGTTCCCATTTTTTATATGGGGTCGCCGTTTCGGATGAGCCGTTTCCATCTATTTCTATCTTGCGCTTCTGCCTCATCAATTCCCTTCTCATGTAAGTCTCCTCTCACAAAGTCCTTCCATCTCTTTCTTGGTCTCCCTCTTTTTCTTCTTCCTTGCACCTCCACCCCCATAGTATGTCTCCCAGCGTGGTCCTCATCTCTCCTCAACAGGTGTCCATACCATCTCAGCCTCCCCTCCTGCACTTTCTTTGATACTTCCACCACCTTAGTTGACCCCCTTATGTAGTCATTTCTGATCCTATCCACTCTTGTTACCCCAGACATCCACCTAAGCATTCTCATTTCTGCCACATCCAGGTTATTATTGAACAGAAAAAGTTATTTGTCGGAGCGTATTTTTATTAACCAAAAACGGTTAATTATTTGACATTTGAGCGGAAGCATCCTCCAAGTTAAGAGGAGAATGACTCCTCCTTGATACACTCGGAAAAATTTATTGCCAAAATCCGCCGGCCAACTTTTATCAGAGAACTTTTTTGGCAAAATTGGCGCCTAACTTTTATCGGCAGCGAACTAACAAATGGACAAAATAATTTACTCCGGTGCTTCATCAGTTGGTATATTTTCTCTCCGACTCGAATTCCAGGAGGAATTTTGAATCGTGCGAACCGGATGTGAGTAATTCCAGAGGAGAAAGCAAGACTGAAAAGAGCGCATCAGGAATGCATAGGCTTCTTTGACGTTCATTTCTGTATTCCGCGATACATTAATCTACCGCTTTAATGTAGCCATTAATAAAGTAAATGGAATTTAGGTGGCCGTCGACATCGGCACGAAATAAATGTGATCTGTGGAATTATTCGTAAAATTGAGCTTGAAGCAAATAGCAAACGTCTAGATAGATATTAATATAAATTCTTTATATTGAACTTGAAACAAATATGAAACGTGAAAATAGTTTTTTCAAAATCTATAAAATTGAGTTTGAAACTAACACGAAACGTCTAAATAGAGTTTTTTAAATTTCTTAAAATTGAGCTTAAAACAAATACGAAACGTCTAATTATATGAAAAAATCTGAAAATTGAGCTTGAAACAAATACGAAACGTCTAATACGAAACGTCTAATAGATAAAAAAAATTCTTGAAATTGAGCTTGAAACAGATACGAAACGTCTAAATGGTTAAAAAAATAAGTATTCTTGGAATTCAGCTTGAAACAAATACGAAACGCGTAAGTAAAAAAATTCTTTACAGAAAATAAGGTTATGGAAATAACTGAAATTTATTTAACAAATAAATCCACAAATAACATAAAGTATGGTATTACCAAAATCACCTTTTTATTATACAATAAACCCACCGAATATCGAAGAATATTGACACTTGAATATTATGCAGTTTAGAATTGTCTTCAAATTAATATTTATTACAAGGCATACCATAAGACCACGTAGATTGAAGGAGTGACAACAAATATTCCTAATTCTGAATTATATTTTGTTGTGCTTTCTTATAGCACGATATCTTCAGGTACAAACGACGTGTAATATAACATATCCACCATAAATATTTAAAACGCGATTTCGGCTTCGATAAAGGCTGTTTGATGAAACTCCTGAACATACATAGTTTCAATCTGTCGCATCTGAGTGGAGGGTAATACTAAAATAGCAGAACGCGGAGCAAGCTTTTAACTAATTGCGCTTGCAAAAACAAATTACCCTTTCTGGTAACCTAGAATAAAAAAAAAAAAAAGCACCATTGGAAAATCATTTGTGCCGAAAAATACACCAACTCTTCCATAACGAGTAGGTTAGAGGGTACTTGTATAAGGCAACTAATTATTTGCAGTTTTCATACCCGAAAGCTCTGAAAAATATTTCTTTAATATTACTTCATTTTAATGAATTGGCGCATCTGAGATTAAGCAAATGAATATTTCGGAATTTGGGGAATTTTCTGGGTATTAAAAATCTCTTATCAAATGCCCCGTAGGGGAGTAGTGCCGTCAGTGCACCTAATTCGGTGCAATGTAGGCATTACTTAAGGTTCTTGCAGCGTCCCTTCGGCCCCAAGCTGCAACTACTTTCATTTCTTTTACCGTACCTCCGTTCATATTCTATTTCTTCCATCTTACTGTCCACCCTCTCCTAATAATTGTTTCAGCGTAACTGCTAGGCTTTCTTCCTGTTACACCTTTCAAACCTTTTACTGTCAATATACGTTTCAGCTCTGAATGGCGTTAGTTGCCCCAGTGCTTAGCATAATGCCAAAATTCTATATAAATCAAATCAAATCCTATCCTATCAAATGCCACCTTATTTTTTCAACTGTATCTTTGCGGTCATACTAGGTGCCTGGTCTATTCATCATAGAAATAGAATAAAGTGTTACTGGCGTAATATTCCAGCAAGCAACATGCCTTGAATGATCACCCAGGCTTCATTTTCAGCTTCGTTAAAATAGGAAACATGACAAGAATATTTTCAGAGAAGGGAAAAAGAAGAGATATTTGAGTTGCGGATAATCATCGAACTAAATGCTGAGAGTCGTAGTAAGTTCTGAATATATTCATTCATAAAAATTGCTTGCTCGTCACATAACTTTTCAGGCGCCAAATATTTGGGCTCGACATTCAGGTCATTCATTTTCAACCTGAAAAGAAAGTTGTAGTCGTGGACATCTGAATAAACGTCGGTGCTAAAATACCGACACACGAAATAAACATTCAACTAATTACGCTTGCAAAGCCAAATTAGTATTTCTGGCAGCCTACGGTCGAAAGGAACAAAATATTTGTTCAGGAAAATGTACTGATCTTCTACAGAGTGAGGTAAAGGGTATTTATGTGTCAGTAATTTTCTTTTATTCCAGACCAAAATTTTCTGTAAAAATCAACATTCATTTATTATGTCACTTGTCTGTAATGGAAGGTTGGTTGGTTGGTTTAGATTGAAGCGAGTTATGCCAGCACGGGCCCTTGCCCTCAATTATATCCTGATGTTTGTTACTGAGTTTCGACCAGACGAAAAATAGCTTAGTGAATACTGTAATGGAACATATAAACGAAAACAATAAATATTTAGAATCTCATTGTGAGGACTTTGCAGATTTATTTCATGGCTATACATATTTCATTCTACTTGAATGATATGATTTAATCAAATCGTTAGGGCAAAGAAATCGAAATACATTTATAAGGAACTTTCAACTTGCCGAATATATATTTGTTTACCTTTTGCCGATATGAAAAATACATTGTTATCGTTGCGTCACCTGATAAATTCTGGCGTAACACAACTATTATTCAAGGTAGGAGTATCATGGAAATCAGCCACAATAACCTGAAATATTTTACAGATGTAATATTAATAGTGAATAAAAGCTTGACTATATTTCATTTTGACAAATGGTTCCTGAATACTTTACTATAGTAGATTCACATCAACCGTGCATTTGATGTCTAGGCCATTCCCTTGTGACGCTCCTGATTGGCTGTTGATAAGCCAATCACAGGGCTGGAAACTCTCAGTTTCTCTCGAGAGTTCACATGGTTAGGATCTATGTTCCACCTCTCCTGAGGGATACGTCTTTCAGGAGAGGTGGAACTTACATCCTGCCAATGTGAATTCTCTCGAGAGACTGAGAGTTTCCAGTCCTGTGATTGGCTTATCAACAGCCAATTAGGAGCGTCGTATGGAACTGGCCTAGGCGTCAAATGCACGGTTGATGTGGATCTACTATAGTACTGCCTTTGCTAAGCACCATAATCACTCGGGATTGACAGGTGTCGCGTAATATTACTGACTGGCTCAAACTTTGTCATGAAAATGAAACTACCGAATCAAGGAAAAGATAAAACGAAGAGTTAGACGACGAAACAGAAAGAAAGAACAAGAGAGTAGTTTTTGCCATATAAGTTAACCATACTCTTTTCAGTATCACAAGTCAAGTTAAGTATATCTTAGTTTAACCAGACCACTGACCTGATTAACAGCCTTCCTAGGGCTGGCACGAAGGGTTAGATATTTTTACGTGGCTAGGAACCATTTGGTTACCTAGCAACAGGACCTACAGCTTATTGTGGGATCCGAACCACATTACATTGAGAAATGAATTTCTACCACCAGAAATAAATTCCTCTGATTTCGCGTTGGCCGATCCGAGAATCGAACTCGGACCACCAGATTGGTAGCCGAGCGCGAAGTTCACTCGTCCAATGGGAAACTATCAGTATCACGAGAGCCGACTAATAATGTTACAGCAGTGATTTAAGATAAAAATTAATTTGATATGAAGTAATACGTGTTTTAGGGCAAATATATCCTTGCATGCAGATTTAGTTGAATTGTGTTATTTTTTATTTATTTATTATTTTTTTTTTTTACTTTTTCTCATTTTGGCAATACTTCCTGAATCTTCTACGTTCTCTCAATTCAGTTAATGGACGAAGAATCGTATATCAACTCTGTTCCATTTACTGGAAACAACGCTGCAGTTGTTCCGGCACTTGTAACCTCGTCAAAGTGTACTGCCTGGACATATACGTATATTTGTTTCCCCATGGAAACGCGATGCATCATATGCTATGTAAGCATATCTGCTGTGTTGGCGACATACTGTAGCCGACCAAGTTTCATGTACATAACTTGGTGAATTGTTCTTGCCATAGGGAATCAAACCTCGGACCCTTTTTGCTAGTTAGGCAAGTATCCTATATAGGGGTTAATTATCCACGGCAAATATGAAAAAGTGTGCATTGAATTATTCGAATGAGAAGCAATTGCAGTTAATTGCTTCATTCAAGTGATTTGATTTTATTACTAATAATTAACAATAATAACAAAAAATAATTATTATTATTATTATTATTATTAATTATTATTATTATTATTATTATTATTATTATTATTATTATTGATTATTATAATAATAATTAATTATTATTAATTATTATTATTATTATTTATTATTATTATTAAAAAATCCTCATATTAGCACGAGTCTTCAAATGGAGAAGCAAACCCACAGTTATGTAAATGTACATATATTTAAATTAAAAAACAGCAAGGATAGCTTTCGGGAATCTGTTCGGTTCCCCTTATCAATCTGAGACGTTGATGTAGCACTGCAGCGAAGTAAACGAAACAGGAGTAAAAAATTAAGTGACTTGTTTATAAAAAATGGAACCGGTCATCTAGTATAAATCAGGCAATGCTGTCGTTTTCTGATGAAAATCCCGCCAGTCGTCTGGAACGTCTAATTGGTCCTTGTCCAATGCGGTCATTCTGATGGTCCTCTTCAACAGCATAGGCGCCGGCAGCATCGGGTACTCGAAGTAGCCGAGTTACCCTGAAAACGGGAGAAAGAGAGGCCCCAACGCAGCATCAGTTGTGGATAAAGAGACAACACTATCATAATGTTCTTTATTCCTAAAGCCTTTAATATATTTCTTGGAAATAAGATTATTGGTGAATTTATCTTCCTGTGTGAAGGATTTATTGCCTTCCATGGAAAAACCACTGTCTATCGCCGCACCCTCCACTAGCCTTCTTATACCAGCATCTTTACTTATGAAAATTACTTTAGATTCATCCCAATATATCAGTGATCAGCTTAAGGCTGTGACTAGCTAACACATTTTTATCGCATGCAATGGTTAATGCTCTTTTTGTGGTTCGAATTCCGTTGGCGCCCTCTACCACTTTCCCCGAAATATTTAGGGTCACATTCTGAACAGGGAATTTCGTAAACACCAACATGTTTGTGATTCGTTGTGCTATTGCTGTGTATAAGAAGTCTTTCAATAGTGTTGTTATAATTAAAGACTATATTTATTTTATCGTGTTCTTGTTAACAGTTTTCCGTATTCTGTTTAAATGAAGATTAAAAGGGCGTACAAGACAATTCGTAAACTTCTTTTTGTGATTTACTTTAAAGGAATCTATGTGCTTTTTAAAAGGCGTTAATTAATAAAATAGGAAGGGTAACAAAGTTTTTTGAAACATCTTCAATGTGTTTAAGTTCTCTGTCAATGAAGTCCAGGGTCCACCCATATTTTTCAGGGTTCTCAAAACAAAATTGACTAAGATGTTAGTTTTGACTTCATTATTGTACCAGGAGAAAAAAAAATAAATGTATATTTCTGCATTGGTTTCTTTACGATATACTGTAAATTTAAAAGTGAAAGTTACTGGGTCATGAAAGATCAGTATGTCTGAAAACGGCAACTTATCATCTGTTTCGAGTTCGGCTGTGAACTTAATAGAGGGCAAGATTCCATTAATATACCGAAGGAAATTGTCAAAATTTGAAGAGTTACCTTTAAAAATAATGGAAATATCATCTACGTACCTCACACAGAAAATGGGTTCACAGTTCTGTAAAATCTCAACTTCAACAAATTCCATGCATAAATTGGCAAGAATGGGAGGCAAAGGAGACCCCATTAAAACACCAAACTTTTGCCTGAATCCTTGATTGTTAAAGGAAAAGACTGTGGAGGACACAGAAAGTCGAATTAGATCTAAGAATTGTTCAGTAGGTATAGCAAAACTAATGTTACCTAAATCCGACTGTTCCCTAAGCTTATCAAGTACATATTCCAATGGCACATTAGTGAAAAGCGCTGTACATTTACATAACTGTGGATTTGCTTCTCGATTATTATTGTTTGTCTATCACAGTCATCCTATTCGACTGAGTGAATTTTTAAAGTGTGGGGTTCCGGATTGCATCCTGCCTTCTTAAAGAGTCCATTACTTTTCTTACTATGTGCGCTGTTTCTAGGAGCTCACTCATCTGCATGAGTCCGAGAGCTACTTCAGCATGTAAGTTATCCAGATTCCTTTTCAGGGATCTTGGGATCGTGCCAAGTGTCCCTATGATTATGGGTACAGTTTCCACTGGCATATCCCACATCCTTCTTATTTCTATTTTCAGGTCTTGATACTTATACATTTTTAACCTTTCTCCTTTACTCTGGTATCCCATGGTGTTGCCACATCGATGAGTGATACTTTCTTCTTGATTTTGTCAACGTCACGTCTGGTCTGTTGGCCCGTATCACCCTATCTGTTCTGATACCATAGTCCCAGAGGATCTTTGCCTGATCGTTTCTATGATTCCCTCATGATGGTGCTCGTACCAGTTATTACTGCAAGCTAGCTGGTGTTTCTTCTTCTTCTTCTTCTCCATTTATATTTCGGAAGGTGAACCCTGTTCATAAGGAACAAGGCCGCAAGGGCACTGACTTGAGATAAACAGAAAGAAGAGACAGTAACTTGAAATGCAGATAAGCTAGCAAATTAATCCACAAATAAAAGTTTAATGATAGACGAAATAAGCCCGTGGCAAAACAATTTAAACAACCCCCGGTGACTTTTGCCTTCTAATTCCCTCTTCGTAGCACACTTGGCCCCGACTACTTACCAAACAGAACTTTGCGCTGGAAACGTGACACGTAAAGAAATGCTTCCCGTTGGCTGAGAGAGGTCTGGACGCGGAAGTTGAATCGGAGTGATGAATATGCAAATCACGACGAGAGACGGAAAACGTTGAGAGAAACGTTCCCTCTCCCAAAAACGCTGGAGGTTCTCTCTGGAGCCTCCTTAAGCTAACAACCAAGTCAGCTGATAGGTTCCCGTGAAATGCCTTTGATGATGTGATGAACGTTGCAGCGAGAGTGAATCATTTGTTTGCTGGACATTCCATCTTTTATCTTGGCAGGAGTAAATGTGTATCTATGTGTGTATCTATTTATGTATGTGTGTATGTATGTGCACAAATATATATAGTATATATATATATATATATATATGTATATATATAATATATATATATATATAATATATATATATATATATATATATGATATATACTACATAGTCTCATTTTATGTTTACCAGAAGCACCACCCTTTAATAAGAGTTTTTAAGAGAAAACCGAAATCAATATAATTTTTTATTCAATAACCCTCACTTATGTTATTTTCTCTTATTAACTATTTCAGCTCTCGGTAAACATGGTTCAATTGGCCAAATCTCCAGAAAAAACGCGTTAAATTCATTAGGTATTCAAGAAGACAGACTTCTTCTAATTAAGAAAATATTCCCTTTATTTTCCTCCTTTGGACTCTTAAAATATGCAAATTGGAAAAGACGGTGAATGAAAGAGGATGTCCTGGAAGTCTTAATCTTTGCTTAGCTGCCTCTACGGCTGGGGAAAGGTGATTTTACCGGGTGATTCCGTTTGAGAGAGAGAGAGAGAGAGAGAGTTAAACTTGGTACATTTTGTGTTCACCACCAGGGGACGCTGATGAAGGAAACCTTCAGAAGTCAAATTCTGAAAGGGACGCTTGTTTGAAGTTGGTGGGGCAAATAATTAGTCAGATCACGTGATAGCAAAGTAAATGAAAAACTGAGTTAATGAACGGGATGGCCAGAAGAAAGGAAAAAAAAAGAAAAGGCTTGCGTCTCCTCTTACCTTGACTTTATTTATTCTTAAGCCGTCCCCCTCAGTCGTACTTTATCTTAAATTGATCGTTTTTAGTCTTTCAGTTATGATCTTGTAGATTAGCCAGTCTCACTGCCTTCAAAATGTATAATGTCATTTCACGTTCCACTCTCCCATCCAGTTTTCCATTGTTTTTGACGACAGTGAGCCCCGTAGGACGTAGTGCCATCAGTGCACCAACGTGGTGCACTGTAGGCATTACTTAAAGTTCTTTGCAGCGTCCCTTCGGCCTCTAGCTGCAACCCCTTTCATTCTCCTTTTACTATACATCCGTTCAAAAATCTCTCTCTAACATCTTACTTTCCAATCGCTTCTAACAAGTGTTTCAACATTATTGTCAGCGCTGAATGACGTCGTAGGTCCCAGCGCGTGGGGCTCGGTCTAAATTTTATATTCCAATTCCGTTTTGAGTGACAGTTCAATATCTTAGTTTACTTCTCTGAGAAATTAAGTGTTCTGTTTTTAGGCCGTGTGTTCTTTTCCTCATCTTAGTTAGCAAGGCCATCTGCCATCCCTTGTGGGAATATTATTTCTCTTCAGGTCGCCTCTCGTGGCCACAATATGGCCTCACTGTCACTCACCATCACTCACCATTAACCGAAAAGAAATGCAACCCCCCCCCCCCCCCCCCCCCCATCCCCTCCCCATATTCTTTCTTATCTGCCTGCCCCCGTGTTCCTATTTCGAGAGAAGGGTCAGAGTCTATCGCTTCTTTGGGGGCTAGGACCGTAATTTTATCTCATTTTGTGTA
Source organism: Macrobrachium nipponense (assembly GCF_015104395.2). Lineage (NCBI taxonomy): Eukaryota > Metazoa > Arthropoda > Malacostraca > Decapoda > Palaemonidae > Macrobrachium > Macrobrachium nipponense. The sequence continues at coordinate 14,891,091 of NC_087213.1, read as the reverse complement.
TCAAATTTGCATATGTCCATCAGACCTGGGCTAGATGAAACCTTGAAGTTGCCGGTCCAATGGTTTATAATAACAAATGTTTTATTCTGTGTTGCCCTATATTTTCTCTCTCGCTCGCCCCTCATTTCTGTCATAATAGCAATGCCTCTCTCTCTCTCTCTCTCTCTCTCTCTCTCTCTCTCTCTCTCTCTCCATTTGTCATGATAGTAAGGCGTCTCTCTCTCTCTCTCTCTCTCCCCATTTTCATGATAGCAAGGTGTCTCTCTCTCTCTCTCTCTCTCTCTCTCTCTCTCTGATTTTCGGTGGCTTAATGCCTCATTTACATTTATACAAGATGAATAATTGCGAGCACTACAAGGTACAGGTGCTCTCTAGGCTCACCTGCTTAATATAAGAGGAAGTGGCTCCTAGGTTCAGGTGGCTGTCATATTTGTTTCCCTGAGGCTAATTTCGATAATGCGACTGAGGCCTTCATTCTAAATGAGGAAATTCATCATTGACTCTCCAGAGGAATGGGAAATGGGTTACAGGCGGTAAGGAATTCCTTTCGGTTCCTCTCGAGTTCTGACGTATAAATGTGTGTATATATATATATACATATATATATGTATTGTATATATATACTATATATATATATATAAGATATATATATATATATATATATATATATAATATATATATATATATATGACAAATGTGTTTGTGTTGGTGTGTGTGTGTGTGTGTTGTGTGTGGAGAGAGAGAGAGAGAGAGAGAGAAGAGAGAGAGCGAGAGAGAGAGAGAGAGAGAGAGAGAGTGAGTAACGACCCATCTTTCCTGGACTGACAAGAAAAGAAGTCATATCTCGAGAGAAATTTCGGAAGACTTCGAATTCGAGATTCGAAATCTCAGAGGTCATGGATCTTGCAAAACCCTTCGGCCATAGAATCAGCAATACCATTGAATTTCCCGGAGTCCTTCCTGGAACGCCATTCGTGAGATTAGATTCCTAATGTCAATTCCTTTACTTTGTTCTCTCATGGGATATTTGCTACTACGCGTTTCGTTTTTAATATAGTTAATATGTATTCTCAAAGTATGTCACATTTTTTCATCAAATTACATTTATACATTAAAAAGTAGACTTCCCTAACTTTGATAGAAATGGAAAGCTATGGGGGAGTTGCACCTAGGACTTTCTCTCTCTCTCTCTCTCTCTCTCTCTCTCTCTCTACATCTCTCTTATCTCTCTGCTATAATATGTAATATATATTATATATATTCTATATATATAATAACTATATATATTATATATATATATATAATAGTATATATATATATATATCTATCTAAAAAGCATGCGGTAGTGAGTTGTCAACCTTAGCTCTTTCTAGTTAGAGATAAGTGCAAAACGCTGGATTCCTCGAAGATGCTGAAATGAAAAACAGACATGATAGCTTACCAGCGCAATTTGTGGTCAATGACGCCTGCGAAGATCACGAGTTTTCAGGCGTGAAGCATGGTGCTTATTGCTGTTGCCAATCGGGGGTATGTGTGTGTATCGGGATATGTGTGCGTGTTAGTAACGAACAGAAAATGACATTTATTCTGGAGAAATAAGTGCTAAGGGGGGACTCACTGATTGTGTTTGAGTGTGTAGAAAAGTGGGGTGCAGTACACATTCGGTTTTTTTGACTAACTTTATTCTTTAAGTAGTGCCATAATTATGGTCTCTTTATTTCAGATGGATTCGAGTCACCATATAGAAAATGGATTTCTCTAGACTTTGTATTGACTTATCGAAAGATTATAATTAGTCGGACAGAATGAGAAAAGAGGGGGCACTTATTTAAATATGATTTTGAGAGAAATATTTTTGACATTTTAATGTTTCTTTTGAGTCAGAGTTAATTAATTTTGTTCCATTTCGATGTTAGCTATTTTGGGATATGAAAAGTGTAATTTTTGTAACTATGGGAAGTTATTTTCTCTAAGCTTGGACTTTCAACCGACTCCCAAGATGGATATGCAACGTACAAGGGTAGATTAAGTTGCCAGTTAGTTGTTTTTTTTCTTTTTGTTTAAACGAGTGTCATTTGACCCTAAAAAAACCCAATAAATATATATATATATATATATATATATATATATATATATATATATATATACACACACACCTATATATATACATATACACACCATTCGCAGACATACATACATTATATATATATATATATATATATAGTATATATATATATAGATATATATATATATATATATATATATATATATATATGTATATATATATATATATATATATATATATATATATATATATATATATATATATATATATATATATATATATATATATATATATATATATATATATATATATATATATATATATATATATATATATATATATATATGTCTGTGTGTGTGTGCGTGTGCGTGTATGTATGTATGTATGATATAGTGAGAGGAAGATTAAAAGCCAGTTAGTCTAAATAATTGTTAATAAAATTCAACAGAGCATGTAATTAACAACTTTCAACTAAGGCCACTTCTGATATTAGTGAGTTTACTTACAGTTATATGGAATTATCGAGATGCAAGGTTTGGTATAAAGATGTCTCAATAGAATTTTTTGACATCGGAAAATTAATAAAATGAAAATATATATGAATGAAACTTTAACTTTCAAGCGTGAATCGAAAGCCTAAGTTTTTTTTATCGATATGAAATAAATAAAAAATTTTGTCACCCTCTTTGTGATCCTCTTGAATACGATGGATCTATTTAACCGAAAATATATACACGCATAAAAGTGAAAATTCGCGGATCTGAAGTTAAAGAACAGAATTTAGATAGCGGAGTAAAGTGCTTAAACACACATGAAATGTCATTCTGAAGTTATATCAAATTAAGCAGCATGAAACAACAGGGTAGAATTATGCATATTTGTACTTTATGACTCCCAAGCACTGCGGTTATGACATCATTATGGATTCTAATTCTGTGTTTTGGTGGTTCTTGAATCAGGACACGAATTACTCCTCCATGAGCCACAACACTGGTGATGTTTCCACAGTATTAAAAGAGACGTTACGCAAGTAATGACGCTGAAATAATAGCGTATGTTTTCTGGCGCCTCTCCTCTCGTGTCTGGCATGAGTAGGATTCAGACCCTTTGACAAAGCAACAATTAATATTATTATTATTATTATTATTATTATTATTATTATTATTATTATTATTATCTTATCATTATCATTATCATTATCATTAGCATTATCTCTTATCATTATCATTATTATTATTATTATTATTATTATTATTATTATTATTGTGTGCTGGCAGTAAACCCTCTTTTAAACATGTTTTATTAAAAGTAATTGCCGCCTCAGGTGCGTTAATTTCATAAAGGTTCTTCTCTGATTTTCTCATTATTGTTTTCTCATTGTTGCTTAAACTGGTGAGCAACGTACCGAAGGTTGGCATGTCTCAAATAGGTAATAGTCAAAGTCGATTGAATTTTATTAATGAAAATTCCGGTGGTGGTAGTCAAATTTTCAGAGTATATCCCGTAGATTGTATTGCAGGTAAAATTCAATTCTATTCCTTTCTATTTAAGCAACAATGAGAAAACAATAATGAGAAAAATAGAGAAGAACCTCCATAAAATTACCGCAGCTGAGGCAGCAATACTCTTATAAAACATATTATTATTATTATTATTATTATTATTATTATTATTATTATTATTATTATTATTATATTATTATTATTATTATTATTATTTTTTTTTTTATTTATTTATTTTTTTTGCTCTATCACAGTCCTTTAATTCGACTGGGTGGTAGTTTATATGTGGGGTTCCGGTTGCATCCTGCCTCCTTAGGAGTCCATCACTTTTCTTACTATGTGCGGCCCGTTTCTAGGATCACACTTTTTCTGCATGAGTCCTGGAGCTATTTCAGCCTGCAGTTTTTCCAGATTCGTTTTCCCAGGGATCTTGGGATCGTGCTAGTGTTCCTATGATTTATTGGGTATAATTTCCACTGGCATATCCGCCCATATCCTTCCTTATTTCCTATTTTCATGGTCCTTGATACTTAACCATTTTTTTTCACCCTTTCCTTCTTCTTCAACTCTGGGGGTGTCCCCATGGTATTGCGACATCATGAGTGTATGACTTTCTTCTTGATTTTGTTAATCAACGTCACGTCTGGTATATTTGCTCGTATCACCCTATCTGTTCTGATACCCATAAATCCCAGAGGATCTTTGCCTGATCGTTTTTATCACATCCTTCAGGTTTGGTGTTCGTACCACTTATTACTGCAAGGTAGCTGGTGGTTTCTTGCACAGGCTCCAGTGGAGGGCTTTTTGCTACTGAATCATGCCTGTTTTTGTACTGGTTCTGTGATGTGCCGGACATTCGCTTGCTATGTGGTTTATGGTTTCATTTTTCGTATTGCACTTCCTACATATGGGAGAGATGTTATTTCCATCTATCGTTCTTTGGGCATATCTGGTTCTTAGGGCCTGATCTTGTGCCTCTGTTATCATTCCTTCAGTTTCCTTATTGAGCTCTCCCCTCTGTTGCCATTGTCATGTGTCATCGCTGGCTAGTTCTTCAGTGTCTCATGTATTGTCCGTGCATTGGTTTGTTGTGCCAGTCCTCTGTTCTTTTTGTCATTCTTTTGTGTCTGTATATTTCTGGGTCTTCGTCTACTTTTATCAGTCCTTCTTCCCATGCACTCTTGAGCAACTCGTCTTCACTGGTTTTCAGATATTGCCACAGTGCTCTATTCTCGATGTTGACGCAGTCCTGTATACTTAGTAGTCCTCTCCCTCCTTCCTTTTGTGTTATGTATCGTCTGTCCGTATTTGCTCTTGGGTGTAGTGCTTTGTGTATTGTCATATGTTTCCTAGTTTTCTGGTCTATGCTGCGGAGTTCTGCTTTCGTCCATTCCACTATTCCTGCGCTGTATCTGATTACTGGCACTGCCCATGTGTTTATGGCTATTATCATATTTCCGGCGTTGAGTTTTGACTTGAGTATCGCCTTGAGTCTCTGCATATATTCTTTCCCTGATGTGTTCCTTTATCTCTTGGTGTTTTATATCCCCTCCTTCCATTATTCCCAGGTATTTGTATCCCGTCTCATCTATGTGTTTGATGTTGCTCCCATCTGGTATCTTTATCCCTTCAGTCCTAATTACTTTGCCCTTTTGTATGTTGACTAAGGCACATTTTTCTATTCCAAACTCCATCCTGATGTCCCCAGATACAATCCTTACAGTCTGGATTAGGGTATCTATTTCCTTGGTGCTCTTACCATACCGCTTGATGTCGTCCATGAACATCAGATGGTTAATTCTGTTGCCTCTTTTCTTGAGTTGGTACCCAGGATCCATCTTCTGCAGTACTTTTGGCATGGGAGTCATGGCTACTATGAAGAGTAGTGGGGACAGCGAGTCTCCCTGGAAGATCCCTCTCCTGATATTAACCTCTGCTAGTCTTATTCCAGAGCTTGTAAGTATTGTATTTCAGTTGCGCATTGTATTTTTGAGGAAGCTAATGGTGTTTTCCTCTGCCCCATATATTTTCAGGCATTCTATTAGCCATGTGTGTTGTATGATGTCGAAGTCTTTCTTATAGTCTATCCATCCCATGCTTTGGTTGGTTTTCCTTCTCCTACTGTTTTTCATTACCATTTTGTCTATCAGGAGCTGGTCTTTTATGCCCCTACACTTCCTTCTGCAGCCTTTCTGTTGGTGGGGGATGGTGTTTGTCTCCTCTAGGTAGTTGTATAGCCTTTCACTGATGATACCTGTTAGTAACTTCCACATTATTGGTAGGCAGGTGATAGGCCTGTAGTTGCTGGCTATATTTCCCTTACTCTTGTCTTTTTGCACTAAGGATGTTCTTCCTGTGGTCATCCATTTGGGTGCATGGTGATTTGTTATACAATGTTGGAGTTGTTCTGCCATTCGTGGGTGTTAGAGCCTTGAAGTTTTTGAGCCAGTATCCATGGACTTCATCGGTACCTGGGGCTTTCCAGTTTGGTATTTTCTTTATTATTATTCAGAAGATGAACCCCATTCATATGGAACAAGCTGTTAAAACATTAGTTTCTCAAAATTGACCATAGACTAGATTTTGCAACTGAAAGTCGATAAATTGAATGCGTTCTGCAAACCATTATTATATATATATATATATATATATATTATATATATATTATATATATGTATAATGTATGTATATACGCGCATTTATACACACACCTATGTACAGTATCTAAAAATAAACTTTTTAAAACACAGTGTATTCAGGTACAAACAACCAACTCCGACATTCAGAAGTAAGTCAACTCCTCCAGCGATCATAATGATAGTTGCGCTTAATGGGTTTCTCAGTAATCTAGACAGGGCTTTACTTCAAAATGCACGTTATTCCTTCACTTATATTATACTGTATATACCCTGGAAAGAACTTCTCGGTATAATTGGATATGAATCCAAGAGTCAGAATTCATTTTCATGTATAACGTAGCAAGAATAAATAACGCATATGAAGTTTTGTATAATTTATTAATTCTTTTATACACGTATATTCTGCTCTCATTATTTTTGTCTTATTTGAATTCTGTCTGTATATATATATGATTGATTCTATTAGGAGGTACTTTGTAAAGGCCGTCACCAACGTTCTGTTATACCTGCGCAGTCGACCTGTGTAGTTGTAACCGAACATTAGTGGGTTCAGTTTTGCCTGCACAGGCCGCCTGTGCAGGCATAACTGCGGAGGTAAAACTGAACTTTAGTGGCGGCCTTAAGTCTTCCTCTATTTTGATGATTAAAAGAGTATCCGAGTTATCTTAAGTCTGACAAGTTTCTGATGCTACTCCAGACCAACCTCTCTCTTTCTTCTGTAATTAGTTTCATTATTAAAGTTAGGAACGTGATAAATCCATAAATAAAGATATATATAAAATATATAAAATTCCATGTATGGATTGTCCTCATTTTATCTCGGACAGTCTAGCAAAGGCTTAGAAGTAAGGCTCAGCCAGCATAAATATTCTGTAAAAACTTGGTTAAAAATCTAATGCATTATTCATTCATTTAAGTGAAAGCAACCACCGAATAATTGGATGATAGTTCAGTAATTGCAAGGTCAAGAGATGTCTTATCACAAAATCTTTTAGAATCTGCTTTAATACAACTTACTTTTCATTTGTAATTTCCATTGTTAGTCGTGGCCTTTTTCATTTAGACCCTTGTATCTGTAACATGTTTAAGAATGACCTCAAAGGGAGATATAAAATTACTGACTTAAATAAAAATCAGTTGCTTAGAGTTTATTAATTTTGTTGTAATGTATGTCTGTCATGTATTGTGAATGATGGTTTTTGTTTACCAAGTTCTGAAAAGCTGTCACCTATAATCCTTTAATTGTCTTGAAATTGTATCTGAGATGATTGTCTTAAACCTTTAATTGCACCCATTGTTTATGCTTGTTTTGGAAGGTTTCTTATCTTCCAGGTGTGTCGGATTCTAGGTACTAATCTCTTTGTAATCCCTATCTGTCAGTTATTACGAATTTTTCTTGTATTGTCTTTTCTCGTATGTATGTCGTCTCTGCTCAGTTAAAGGACTTTTAACGTCGAAAGATCTTGCAGACCACCTTCGTTTATTTTTATCCTTCGTGGCATATATCTTTATATATATCTATATATATATATATAGATATTTATAATATTATTTTATATATATATATATAGATATATATACATATATATAAGATATATATATATATATATATATATATATATATATAGATATAATATATATGTACTTTTTATATGTATGTTTTTGTGTTTATTTGTTTCTTTTTCTTGTGTACGTCTGAGCTTGTGTTGAGTGGCTAGCCGACTTATAACCAGTAAAAGCAATACAAACTATAAACAGCCATCAATTAAACCGGCATGCCACCGCGGTCCTAAATTGGAGGGAATTTCGAGACTAATCCCTGACGGACAACTTCCTTCTTTTTTAAGGGCGGCACTCGCTCTCCATTTGCCTTCTGAAACGGGGAATGCGGGAAACCATTTACGATTCTTGCCCATAGATCATTATTCCACCCCTGCCCTCCCCCCCCACCCACCTCCGCTTTGAGGAGAGGTCTTTAATGGAGAGATGAAAGGATAATTTGTTTCCTTTGGCTGCTCGGCGCTCCGAGTTTTTTTTTTTTTTTTTTCACTCTCTCTCTCTCTCTGGCTCTGAGTCTCTGTCATTGTCAGAGAGGAGAATATTATCTCCCCTGACATTGTTGCATCGATTTAGTATATATTATATATATATATATATATATATATATATATATATATATATATATATATATATATATACCTATATATATACACACATATCCATATATATATATATATATATATATATTATATATATATATATATATATCTATATATAGCATATACACACACACAAACACACACACACACCATAATACATATCAACAGTTGGTTTTAACAAGATACAACTGAGGCTGTCAGTCGATTAGATGAACGGATGGTACTGAAAATTTATACAAATATTGATATATGCCTCATAGGAATATTTGTTTGAATTTTTACTTACATATTTGCATAACACACACACACACACACACACACACACACACACACACACATATATATATATATATATATATATAATATATATATATATATATATATAAAATATGTGTGTGTATACACACACATGCGTGTATGTATGTATTGTAATTAAGTAACAATTTTTTTTTATTTAAAAACACTTTCGTCTTTGAATATAAATGAGCCGGCACTGGGCTTATAAATATATACAACTGGTTTGGGGAAGCAAAATCTTAGAACGAAGAAAAAAATAAGAAACCTGAGCATTTGGTTTTAATTAGACTATTATGATAAATAGAATAAAAGTATCTATTCACTTTAAAAGTAAACACTTATAAGTTCGAAAACTCCTTACATAAGCTCACTCGCAAAACGTTTCACAGTAATTAAAAGCGACTCTGTAATTCACTGATATAAGCTTATTTTCTCAGGTGATCGTAGACATAAAAACTACTTTTTCCATCATCCTTGCCTCTTCATATATAATTTAGTTTTCACTGTGATGATCAGTTCTTGCTAGTACGCATATTCCATTCTTTTTGCCTTTTTATATTTACAACTTCCTCCTCTTTACAGATTTCCCTAAAAGATGGGACATAGAGAGCCTCCAAGTCTTAGATGACCATTACTTCAAAGTCGACTATTTTTAGAGCACCCCGTAACTACTCACTCTTCAGTGTAAAGTAAGTACATATGTTTGTGTATGTTCTCTTCTATGATTTCAGGCTAATGGTATTTGATATATGAAACATGTCCTTCGACAGTTAGCAAATACCAAGTATTAGAATAGATAGTCGTGTCGAGTTTTTCCGCATTGGGTAATGCCGGGGCGCTAAGAAAATGAAATATATTAAATAAGAAAAATAAATAACATAAAAAGTTCCAATTGCTACACCAGCCAGCGGAGTTCCTTTGTAATAATTTTTTAGTCATTATGCCGGAAGTCTCTCTCTCTCTCTCTCTCTCTCCCTCCCCCCTGGTACTTTGCCTTGGTTCTACCTCCTGGTACTACCACCTGGAACTCTGCCTTGGTTCTACCTCCCTGGTACTCTGCCTTGGTTCTACTTCCTTAGTACTCTGCCCTGGTACTACCACCTTGAACTCTGCCTTGGTACCTACCTCCGTGCTACTCTGCCTTGGTATTACGCCTTGGTACTACCTCTTAGGAACTCTGCCTTGGTTCTACTTCCCTCGTACTCTGCCTTGGTACTACTTCCCTGGTACTCTGCCTTGGTACTACCTCCCTGGTACTTTGCCTTGTTACTACCTAACCTGTACTCTGGCCTTGGTTCTACTACTTGGCCTGGACTCTTGTACTCTGACTTGGTCCTACCTCCCTGGTACTCTGCATTGGTTCTACCTCCTTGGTACTCTGTCTTGGTACTCGCTGGCCGAGTGGATTTCGCGCTCGGCTACCATTCCTGTGGTTCGAAGTTCGATTCTCGGCTCGGCCAACGTGGAACCAGAGGAATTTATTACTGGTGATAGAAATTCATTTCTCGATATAATGTGGTTCTGATCCCACAATAAGCTGTAGGTCACATTGCTAGGTAACCTAGGTAACCAGTTGGTTCCTAGCTACGTAAAAATATCTAATCCTTCGGGCCAGCCCTAGGAGAGCTGTTAATCAGCTCAGTGGTTCGGGTAAAACCTAAATAGATACCCTTAATCCTTGGGTACACCTCTATGGTACTCGCCTTGGTTAACTGCCTACACTTTGTTTACCTCCCTAGGTTACAACACCTGGTCTACCTCTGGTAAAACTAATATATACTTATTCCTTGGTACTACCTCTCTGGTACTCTGCCTTGGTACTGCCTCCTTTGTATTACCTCCCTGGTACAACACCTGGTTCTACCTTCCTGGTACTCTGCCTTGGTTCTACTTCCTTGGTACTACCTCCCTGGTACTCTGCTTTGGTACTACCTCCCTGGTACTCTGCCTTGATTCTACCTCCCTGGTTCTACGCCTTGGTTCTACCTCCTTGGTACTACCTCCCTGGTGCTTTTCCTTGTAGCTACAACCCACACCACCCCACCACACCACCCCCCCATTAACAACCCTCCCAGGTACTTTGACTTGCTTCTGCCGTCCTGGTACTCTGCCTTGGTTCTGTCTCCTTGGTACTACCTCCCTGGTACTTTGCCTTGGTTCTACCTCCCTGGTACTCTGCCTTGGTACTACCTCCCTTGCAGTACTCTGCCTTGGTACTACCACCCTTGTAGTACTCTGCATTGCACTACCTCCCTGGGTTTAACTCGGTTTTTTATCCATTATCCCGGAAATCGATTAAGAGGAGGAGTGTTGGATTAGGCTCTTCGCTGCTTTGAGAGAGAGAGAGAGAGAGAGAGAGGAGGAGAGATGAGGACGAGAGAGAGAGGAGAGAGGAGAGAGAGAGAGAGAGAGAGGACTCCGCCGTTAATCGCCGCTGAAAGGAATAAAATGTGTCCCATTCAGTGACACAAGACGCCTCTAAATTAGAGCCAGGGAACACACTTTTCTTGAAACCTCTTGTGGGAAAAGGGAAAAAGGGACGGCTGCTCTTGTTGCCTCTGATAAAGGAGTTGGTGGGAGGTTATGTAATCGCAATTGGCCTCATGTTTGTTCGGATATCCGTACATTGCTCAGACTTTTAATCGTGGATTTATGTGGAACTTTGCGGAGTTAGGGTGCGTGGAGTTGGAACCGGAATAAGAATTTAAGCCAGGGCCAAGCGCTGGAATCTATGAGGTCATTGAGCGTTGAAAGGGAAACTGGCCGAAGAAAGGTTTGAAAGGTGTAACAGGAGGAAGGCCTCGCAGTTGCACTATGAAACATTAATTAGGAGAAGGTGGAAGGACGATACTATTAACGGAGGTACAGTAAAAAGGAATAAAAGGGGCTGCAGCTAGGGGCCGAAGGGACGCTGCAAAGAACCTTAAGTAATGCCTACAGTTCACCGTATGAGATTACTGATGGCACTACCCCGCAACCCCCTGCAGGGTTAGGGTGTGTGAGATTGGGGGTTATCATCGTCCGAGTACTTGTTCATAATCTGTCATCTCACCTCAAAATTATCTCCGAATTTTATCGCATTATTTCTTCTCAAAATTATCTCGCAAATTGATCAGTGGATTTGATATATTTTTTTAAGTTGGGGTCTGTGATGGAAGTGACGTAATCAGCGACGTCTGTATTTTTTTTATAGAAATTTCCACAAAAAACCGTAGAAACTTAGCAACGAATTTCATAGTTGGATTAGCCATGCCAAGAAGGCCTTGAAGCTTGAAGGAAATACGGGTCAGTTGGGAACCTGATTTTGTTTTTCATTTCATTACAGTTAAAATTATACGATAAGAAAGTTATAAGATTTTTATTTCAGATTGCAACGGTTTAGCATTTTTGGGGGCCCGTGTGTTGTGGGGGTGATTTGGGGGAACATGATATAGTGATTTGTTTTGAAACAATGCATCGGTTGATGGATTGTGAATTACTTGCTTGAATTCTATTTCAATGCGCAGTTGCTAAATACATATATAAATTATATATGTATATATTTATATATATAATATATATAATGTATTTATATATATATATATATATAAATATATATATATATATATATATATATATATATATATATATGTATATATATATATATATATATATATATATATATATATATAGTAATATATATATATATATTATATATATTATATATATATATATATATATATTATATATATATATATATATAAATATATATATATATATATATATATGAGAGATTGTATGTCTTTGTTGAGTAATTATTAACGAATCCAAGTGACCCCACTGTATGGTGGGGTCAAATAATGGAATGAACGCAACATCACACATGGCTATAGAATATGCATGAAATCGCTGGTATCTGTTATGTCATGCAGGACAACAGAAACAGACGCGTTCCAGTGAGAGTTAACAATTGACCGGAGGTCTCTCCTTCCGTTCTCCCCTTCAATTCGGTTATCGAGGGTCTTGTTGGAATAAATAATGCAATTGCCGCAGCTCAGCATAGAACATTAAAGGAATGTTCCTTTTTTTTTTTTTTTTTTTTTTTTTTTTTTTTTTTTTTTTTTTTTTGTAAGGACAGTCGGAAGCGCCTGTGCGGCAGTGAAAGCGATTTTGTTTTTGTTGAAATGCGATGCTGTGAATTGTTTACTGTCTGAGAGGGAGAGGTTAAAAGTAGGAAGAAATTACAGTCGATTTTGTCAATTTTGTAGTACAAAGTGGATTGCCTTCATTGTTTCCCCGGTAGCTATAAATGCATTTCTTGCAATTTGAAAACTTACATACTTGTTTGCCTGTTTGTTTATTCATTTGTTAATTTAATGGTTTGTTTATAAATTTGTTCATTTTTTAGCTTAATAAGTGATCTCTTCGTACTGTATTTCCTATTACCTTCTGTTACTTCTTACTCATGAGCGCCATATTCTTTGGAAGCTTGAATTTCAAGTCAATGACCCCTGTGAGCTTGTTCCTTGTGAATAGTGTTCGTCTTCTGAATAATAATAATAATAATAATAATAATAATAATAATAATAATAATAATAATAATAATAATAATAATAATAATAATAATAATAAAATATACATTTTGATCCACGTGATTTTATTTTTTGGGGGTTTTAATTGTTGTTTAAATTCTCGACATGCTCGGGAATTTTTTTTTTTTTTCATCGTTTTAAAATGTTTTAAAATGTTTTAAGGCATTGTTAGAGAAGGTTGTGTACCAGTGGTTCCCAAACTTTTCCAGTACGTGACCCCTTTCAGTAGTACCAAACCTACCATGACCCCCACCTTGATAAGCCTTCTAAGCGGCTCAGTGGCCTGGTTGGTATGGTCTTGGCCTGCCACCTCGGTAGCCGCGAGTTCGATTCTCGGGCGTTCCAGTGAGGGGTGAGAGACATTTATTTCTGGTGATAGAAGTTCACTCTCGACAACATAAAAAAAAAAAATAGAAACCTTCTGAAAATGTACATTTTGATTGATTTTAAACAAGTAAATTAAAGGATTGATTTTAAACATTTTTAAATTAAAGATTACTCACAGCAGAGAGAGCAATAACAACAAACAAATATGCTTATTAATGTTTATTAACAAGGACTGATTAATCATGTATTTTAATGAGAAGGATGTACTTGCTTTTTTGATACAAGCTAACAAAAATCCCTAAATATCATAAAAAATTTCCTCAAAATCTTGGATCGTCCATGCCCCCCAGAAAAAGGATCATGACCCCTTTGGGGGTCATGACCCGCAGTTGGGGAACCCCAGCTGTATACTGTTAAAAGATTCCGAAGCAGCTACCAAAACAGTTATCCATAGCATAAATTTCTGAAAACAAATTCATAATAATCTGCCAGCTGTCAAACCAGTCGAACAATTTATATTTAACATTCAAATTACCTATCGTGACCCAAATAGGAGGTCGGTTTACCAGGTTTCAAAATAACGGGCGAAATAAAACTATCATTCTTCTTGCTGGCCGCCGTGTTTATATATCCATTGGTGTTTTGCTTCCATAATTAACGAGTGCTATTCTGGCTAAAGTATAGCACAATTAAAATCGTGAAACTGTAAACAGTGTAATTGTTTAATTAAACAATTACGTCGCCTGGTTTCCATTTAAGATAAAGAAAAAAAATTGTAATATTTTTTTTTTCTAAGTTCACTAAAATTGGAAAAACACGTCAAAATGCCCTTGCCATTTAAGGTTCCTACGAGCGCGCGAGCGCGCGGAGAGAGAGAGAGAGAGAGAGAGAGAGAGAGAGAGAGAGAGAGAGAGAGAGAGAGCTGAAAATAAAACCTGCCCGCGGTATATTTAAAAAAAAAAAAATTCATAGCAGTTTCTGAGTTTATGTTCTGACAATATTTATGAAAATGTGTAATTGTAAAAGCTGAGAAGATACAGTAGTTTCCACGAATTAGATTAAATTTATTGATAAAGTCAGATCGAATTAGATTAAATTTATTGATAAAGGCAGGTCATACACAATTAAAACTACGATGCTTAGAAATGATACGCAGTCTAATTCACGGAATGTATCTCTATAAATTTTTCAATTAAGCGTTTTTTTAAATGGTGTGCAGTTAACAGAGATTGTAATGAAAAATTTGCCATGGGTAAGCTTTATTTTCAGCTCTCTCTCTCTCTCTCTCTCTCTCCTCTCTCTCTCACTCTCTCTCTCTTCCTCTCTCCTCCTCTCCTCTCTCTCATCTCCTCGGGTCTCTCTCTCTCTCTCTCTCAGTGCACCGTAGGCATTACTTAAGGTTCTCTGCAGCATACATTCGACCTTAAGCTGCAACCCGTTTCATTCCCTTTACTGTACCTCCATTCATATTCTATTCCCTACATCTTACTTTTCACCTACTATGTTAGAAATCAGGAAGGATTGATATTTGTGTCCAACTGTGGGGAATAGCCGTTCGGTCGTTAGTTTCATTCGAAGCTTTACCTATTTTTCTTAATAAATTAAAAGTAAATAACTTAATGCTACTTAGTATAGTAACTATTAGCGTTAATGATAAGAAAAATGAATAATAAAAGTAAACTTATGAATTAAATTACTTAAACTAGTAATTGCCTAATAGGCCTTAAGTTCGCGCGTGCGTAATATGTACCTGTCAAAGGTAAGAAGTAAATTACCTCGGAGGTTACCACAGCCACGGCGAACAGTTACAGTATGAGTTACTCATTAGCAAGGCCGGCATCTACATTGTAATAGGAAATTAACCCTGAACAAAACTGAACGTTCTAACTCCAAGACAGCGACAATTTTGGAATACGTCAACGTCAACGTCAACATTTGTGATAAGTGCTTTACATGTCTAGGGAAAAAGGTAATGTACGGGAATGTTACAAAGTTTTAATAGTGGATCTACTCTTTAATGTAAGTTGTTTTGGTTGTTAAATAATTGTTTTGTTTATTAAATATAAGTAAGATTGAAATTAAAATAAATTCCAATAACTCTTGGCTATTGCTTTTTAGTATAACTAGGAGGCTTTCCTCCTGTTACACCTTTAAAACCTCTCGGCGCTGAATGACCTCATATTAGGTCCCAGCCTTGGCCTTTGGTCTAAATTTTATATTCCCTTTCTTATTATTTTGTGAATGCTGATTGCTGTAGAGCAAGTCTCCTGATTCCCTCTATTACTCTCCTTTGTTAACATGATGAGTTTTTGCTCGCAGTTTCTTATCACCTTTTACCTTTTTCTTGTGTTTGGTAATCATAATTGGGCTTATGTTCAAAGCGTTGCAACAAAGTATTCACTTTGAGGTCACACTCAAGCTCACGTAAACATTTATTTTTTTCTAATTCTCATTAGTAATTCCGGTTACTATATCTAAACGTAGCCAGGTGGTTTATTGTAGATAATAATCATGAAAAAGGTGATGCCCATTAAAACCAGAGGGAAATGATATTTATGGTTTACTTTTCCCTTCTCGTTATTCAAAGGTTTGGCTTCCAGTAATGCGGCAACGTTTGACCTTCAAATCAAAGGTGATATAAACGGTGATTACTCGCTAATTATTATTTTTATATATGCAGTCATTATGTAGAACACACAGTACCCAATTAGAGCCTTTTCCTCTGGAACTTTGTGACAGGGTGGTAATTAATTAACTAATCGTCGGAATGTTTGTATTTTTATTTTTTTCATATTTGAGATTATTCCTTTATAGGTCCTGATGAAAGGTTTATAAAATAAAACTTTCATCTCCTGTCTCCTGTAAACAAAACAATTGACAACCTTAATGGGCCTTGATAAAAGTATATAAAAGCTTTAAACATTCCTGTGTGTGTGTGTGTGTGTGTGTGTGAGAGAGAGAGAGAGAGAGAGAGAGAGAGAGAGAGAGAGAGAGAGAGAGAGAGAGAGAGAGAGAGAGAGTCTCACTTTTATTAATAATGC
>NC_087213.1:14854490-14871990 GCF_015104395.2 Macrobrachium nipponense | reverse complement strand
TTTTTTCCCCCCCCCCCCCTTTTAGCAAGTACATGAACAAATAGTTTTCAGTTACGTAGTTGCTTTTGGTAAATGTTACCGTTGCTCTTAAGTAATACAACTAGTTCTGTTGTGCGACAGGAACACCAGTAATTTTTACCTATTTTCCGGTACTGATGAAACCCTTACTGTGTTATATGGGTTTGGGCGTCAACGACTATGGTCAGATATGAACTTGATTCCTTGTTGCTCTTGTTAGCGGTTATAAATTTCAAATACGCGGACGTGACATTACGTGGCATATTCTCATAGGGTGTATGTAGCCTAACATGTCTATTAATTTGTCATTTATATGATTTAGTTAGTTTTTGTGCCTTTTTTCTACGGTTTATATTACATTGAGAATCCTACATCGTCGCAAACATTATATCTTTCTTTGTATCCGTGTGAATGAAGGTGACTTTTCTTTGATGTTTTCTAAGGTTATATTTACATTGTGTTGTAAAATATGTCCTGGTTATTAAAAAAAAATTATTATAATCTACCAGAAAGGGGACGTGGGCGGGAGCGTTATCCTTGGGTGGGTTACTGATATCTGCTTAGCTACACAAGAAAAAGCTTATGTAATAGCGTGGTTATACTTTAGTTAAAATGATAAAAAGTGGATACATGTATTTTTATTACTCGCAATATCTACGCGTTTCTGTTGAACACGGTAGAGGATAGGCAACATGATTAAGAACTCCCTTGAATAAGGCAAAGGAACTTTTGTGCTTTGAAAGTGGAACCACTACTCCACTGTCTACACCTTTAGTGTGAGGAAACCCCACCTTTTTAACAGTTAAGAGTATACTCCACCTATGTAACAGTTACCACTAGACCCCACCATTTTAAGATTGGACCCCACGTTTTAACAGTAGACCCCTTTTTAACAGCAGACCTGTTTAGCATCGGTCACTTTGTTGCAAGGGACCTCACTTATCTGCTCCCATTTCACAGACTTTTCGTCCCGACAGCATTCGAATGAACGTATCTCCTTCTCCGCTTTTCAATTAAATAAACCGAAGGGATTTCATTTCGGCAAATATTTATTCAAAGGCCCAGACGGAAAAAGTCGTTAACTTTTGAAAGGGGCGGATTTTCAAGTGTTGACATAGAAAACTAATGAATTTCTCTCCAGAGCAGAACCAGAGGACCTGGTATCTAAAGTCTGTTGGAACTGTCGCGTTTTTGTTTGTGGCAGTGAAAATGCTCGTTGTCTTTCGTCTGGTCATCTTTAAGATTTATCACTATTATTTTCTGCCCTTTCATTCCTTTTATGATACCTCCATTCAGATTATCTTTCTTCAATCATACTCTCCACCCTCTCCTACCAATTGTTTCGTAGTGAAGCTGCCAGGTTTTCCTTCTGTTATAACATTTGCAGCTTTTTACTTTCAATCTCCCTTTCAGCGACGAAAGATTGATTTATTTCATACACTTGGAAAGAGAAAAGGATTCCGCTTTGACGACAGACGTTGAGATCTTTTGAGGAATTTCAGTGACCCGAATTGATGACAAATGCTAAATATACACTGAAATTTGTTCGAGTTATATTTTAAAATAATTATAAAATCTTTGTGTAAGAGGTTACGAGTCGTGTGAGCGAGGCCATTATAAATACAGCCGAAAACTCATTAGCATATTTTAGGACTTCTCCGACACGCAGGAATATCAAAGAATATCAAGACCTTCGGATGAGGCGTCCAAATAGAATTGTGTCTTTATTGAAATTGAGAGACTGGTGGTGACACTGAGAGCTGACACTAGAACGCACTTCAGTCGGTTGAGGAAAATATTTTAGCAAACGGCAAAAGTGTCATTGGTTTTTATGAACGCATGACAGGGAAAACTCGAATAATATTCTGTTAAATATTTTCACCATATGCTGTGTAGCTATGCAAATGGTGTCGGCATGAAAATGAAACAAATGGTTTGTTACGTGACACTTTTACATGACATGTTTTCATGTCAAAATTATTCTTTCATTTATTTCTGAAAATGGTTCAAGTGTCCCCATTTATAACCTATAATTATGAGAAATATTAATGACATGTAAAATAGGTTTTATTTGAACGTATAATAAAGGTGAATATTACTATAGTATTCAGTATTTAAATCCAATGGAGGCCCTTGAAACTTCGGTCCACCTCGTTAGAAGTAATGTAAACATTATAGGAATACGAGTATATGTAAGGCATAAAAACTTACTGCTAATACCATTACTGAGTTGGGCGGATTGCCGTCTATAAGTAATTTCTAAAGATATATATCTTTAATTTCTTGTAAGGACGAGGCTGAAGCAGAATGTTAGTTTGCTGTATCTTGTTTTAGCATCTTTACTCTAATATTTGTCACCCTTCAGACTTCGTACGGTCACGTGACCCTTCGGATCCCGAAATGAGCAGTAGGTCCCGTTGGTAGGTATAAGATATACTTAACTTTGACGTGACCCTTAATTGTACCCCCTCCTCCTCCTCCTCCTCCTCCTCCTCCTCCTCCTCCTCCTCCTCCTCCTCCTCCTCCTCCTGTTCGATCTGAGGCAGGCAAGGATCGTCAGGTTACAATATTCGTAAAAATAAAACGAAGTTGAATGGTGCTGTATCTCATTTCTGAGAAGCTGGATATGGAGGGTTGTGATGGTTCTAATCAATATATTTGTTGCACCTGCTTTCTCGAAGTGAGTAGATTTCCCCTCTCTAGTGTCGTGTACAACTCAGTCTCGCAACAGATGATTTCATGTAGGTATATCTTCAGATCAGACACAAGTGAGCAGATACTGAAGGATTTCAGTCTCTTTCTTGGGTCATTAACTACCAATAATCTTATTTTAGGATAAACCAGCTTTATTCTCCATTAAAGCGAACCGTTTTCCACCTACCTACCCCCCATTCTCCTCTCTTGCTCCTCTCTCTCTCTCTCTCTCTCTCTCTCTCCTCTCTCTCTCTCTCTCTCTCTCTGCTGGGATCTGACCAAAACAACTACTCTGAATTGTGGAAGCGGGAATTTCTCCCCAAAACCAACTTCTTGGCACACATGTCCACTTGGACATTTGGCAATAGGACTCACAATTCGGAGATTTACTGTGCTTTGCATTTACATATGGAACCACTGGCTGAGTGAAATATAATTATCATTTTTCCTTTGATTAAACTCTCAAGATTGTGGATGGAGTCTTCATTGCAATTGGAAATTCTGTTCCAGCGTTTTCAGTGGAAAACCTATCTAGGAATATTCAGGAATCACGAAAATAGGTTTATTAATTGTTGGTCATTTAGTTTTACCTGTGTATACATACATACATACATGCATACATACATACACTCGGTTAACATAAATGAAAATATATTATTTTCGAGGTAGAGCGAATTGGATATTAAAGGACATTTGTAGCTTAATGCATATAGTATATGTATGTATACAGCTTTGTTCTACGGTTCTATGGACGATATATAGTGTATGTATGTATATGTATGTGTGTGTGTGGGTGTGTGTGCTCACAAACATTGTTACAAATGTCAATTTAATATGTAATGCGTTCAACCTCGGAAATAATACCGAATGGGTTTTTTTTCCCGAGGTAGAGCTAAATAGTATTGAACGACATTTGTCTCATTCCTTCAAGAAAATTCTCGATACTGGATATACAGGAAAACCTTCATTCCCTCATAAACGTCCCAAATCAAGAATTATAGCAGACCGAAGCACATTCTCGTGAAGGTAGAGTTCCTCACTCTTTTGAGCTCTTTGATGCCCGGTGGATAATTCAACCGGACCTTCGATAACGTTATTAAAGAGGGAACAAGTACAGTTACTCCAGATAACAGACAGCCCACAACGGAATGCTTCTACGGTTTCGTCTGGTTCTGAAAGTATATAATGAAGAATATAATAAGCAGCCTTTATGTGCTCTATAGTCAGTACTCAAGTTATGGAGGCTTTTTCATCTGAATGAATAAGGGGGTATGTTAATCTGCCACCGGATATGGAAAGTATTAATTTTCTTTCTTTATGAAAGACTGCTATGTTTCCATGGCTACAAAAGGCTTTTGTATCCGTCTACGAAATAGCGGCAGAATTAGAGAGCCTAGAAATGATTGGTATGAAAGAATTCCTAACCACTGATACTCACATACGTGCAAGAAAAATATTGACATTTTCATCTGCGTGGGAGCAATAGAGAAAGATATATAGGATAATAGTTAGTTAGGGGTGGGTGGGTTGTGAGAGGTGGATTGGTTCGCAGTCTTAAGTGTTAGAGTACGCGAGGAGAAAGAATTTACTGAAGTGCATTGCGCGTAACTGTGCATGTTTGTTTGAGGAAGTTAGTTCGGGTTGAATAATTTTGGAAAATAGTTTATAGCGTTTATTTAGATTTTTCTCAAAGGAGAATAAATATTGCGTAACATTCTCACTGGGCCATTCACGTATGTAGAAAGACAGACGCTTTCACACTCATGCATGCCTACAACATGTATATATATATATATATATATATATTATATATATATATATATATATATATATATATATATATATATATATATTATATATATATATATATATATATATATATATATATATATATATATATATATGTGTGTGTGTGTGTGTGTATGTGTGCGCGCGCATGTGTGGTGTTTGTATGTTACGAAGAATACCACGTAACTATAACATTAATTAAGATACTTGCAGAAAATTATATGGATAACACCTTCTGGAGCCCTCTCCTATTAATAAATATATATGTATATATATATATATAGTCATATGATATATATATTTTATATAATATTTAATTATATTTATATATATAATAATATATATATATATATAGGATATATAAATATATTATATATAATATATAATATATATATATATATATATAATATATTATATATATATATATATATATATATATATATATATACAGTAGTACCTCGAGATACGAAAGGCTCTACTTACGAAAAACTCGAGATACGAGAGCCAATGCGAAAAATTTTACAGCTCTAATACGAAAAGTTTTCAAGATACGAAAGGTTGTTGCTATAAAGTCCTGAGATTCGCCCGGACCACCGAGAACAATTTTAAAATTCCCGCACCGCCAACTGAGTAAACTCGCCACCATCCTCCTGCTCTCCCATTGGTTCCTGATGCTAAGGTCCTGCTCTCCTATTGGTCAGCATCTACCCCTTGTGCTTTAAGTATATTGGTAAAAGGATGCTGTAAATTGAAAAACTTATTCATGCAATACATTTGATAAAAAAAAATTAGGTAAACATAGAATAAAGGATAGAAATGAATGGTTATTATGCTGTTTGGTAGTTTCAGTAGTTGAAGAGAGATAATGAAAATTTATGGCTTACTGTGTAAAGTGATTGCTTGCCGATCGTTCGATACTCGTAAGTGCTGGATGTAAACAGACGTTTGGAAACTTTTTTTTTTTTTTTGTTTTTTTATTATAGTTAATGGTTACTTAATAATTATTTGAAATGAGTACATGCAATACATTTAATAAAAAAATTGTGAATTAGATTTCATAAAATATAAAATAAATCAGACTGCCAACAAATACGTATTTTTTAGAATTCTTCTTCTTTTTCATTATTACGTTACGTATACGTATGTTTCATTATAGCTGTCAGTAACTGTATCTCCATTAGGTAAAGATAGAATAAAGAATAGAAATGAATGGTTATTATACTGTTTGGTAGTTTCATTAGTTGAAGAGAGATACTAATGACAATTTATGGCTTACTGTGTGCTAGGAAAAATGATTGCTTGGCGTTCGTTCGATACTCGTAAGACGGGTAAGAGCTGAATGTAAACAATCGATTGGAAGATTTGTTTTTTGTTTGTTTGTGTATTATAGTTAATACACATATAATTAATTAATAATTATTTGAAATGAGTACATACTGATTATTTATACATTTTATGCCATATTCTAAGCATTTAGCTCTTATGTTTAGATGTCAGAATCATAGACTAGGCTACAGTAGCAACCTCTAACATTGGCTAGGCTTATTGCTAAGGGACATATGCTAAAGTCCTAATATATGCAGTAAAAATGGGGTTGAACATTACATGCAGTTGAATATTACTCAAGTATGTACAGTATTTTGCCTTTTTGGAGTCATATTTCTTCCATCGGATCGGCGTTGTAACCCTAGAACATGTGTTTTAGGCCTGGAAATATAATTTACTGGGGTGTTTTTGGAGGGCTTGGAATGGATTAGCCATTTTACATGTAAAATATGTTCCAAGATACGAAAAACTCATAATACGAAGGCCGCCTCGGAATGGATTAATTTCGTATCTCGAGGTACTCCATCCATGTAATATATATATATTTATATTATGTCATATATATAGATATTTATATATATATATATATATATTCTTTATATATTTATATATATATATATATATATATATATATATATATATATATATATGTGATGTGTGTGTATTTTTGGAGCCCTATTGAGTTAACGTCACGGAACTATAATTGAGATCATAAAATCTGATAGAGAGGAAAGGTTAAACGCAGCCATCCATATTTACTCATTAATTTATTATCCAGAAGCTTGCTTGCCAAAGGGGTGAATCCTAAGGAGGCAATGAATTATACAAATGTAACACTGAATGTCAAATAGATTGAATATTCTGATCCTTTGCGTTCATTCTGGGCTACTGATTGTATATATTTAGGAATGTTGAGTTCCGTTGATAGAATACAGAGAAAAGGGTTTCGGGAAAGTCCAGATCGTAGTATTTCACGACATGCCAAGATTTGGGCATTTAGTGTTGAGTTGTTCAAATACGATAACGCCATAATTTCAGAGTCTCTCTCTCTCTCTCTCTCTCTCTCTCTCTCTCTCTCTCTCTCTCTCTATTTATATATATATATATATATATATATATATAGATATATTATATAATGAATATATAGATATTATATATATATTATATATAGAAGTTTAAATAGATATTATATATATATATATATATATATATATATATAGATTATATATATATATGGTAAACAAATATAATATATAGATATATATATATATATATATATATCGATATATAATATATAAAGAATATAATATAATATATATATATATATATATATATATATATATATATATGTAAATATAACATAAATAAAAAAAATTTTTTATATATATATATATTAATAATATATATATATATTATATATATACATATATATATATATAGTATATATATATATATATAATTAAATTATAGTACCTATATAATTTATACACACACACACACACACACACACACACACACACATATATATATATATATATATATAATATAGAATAATATATATATATATATATATATATAATATATATATTATATATAATATTATGCCAAATCGTTGCATCCAGCGCTGTTGTTTATATAATCTAATTCAGTGACTAATAAACGAGACCCAGCAAGGAATCGTGTTTCATTATATACATATATATATATATATATATATATATATATATATATATATATATATATATATATATATATATATATATAATATATGTACAAATATATATATATATGGTAAATGTATACACACACATACATATACAAATATTTAGTAATATGTTTCAAGTACCTCCCATCAAAGAGAACATTATAAACCCAGGTCTTCATTACAAACCCCAGACAGTCAACTACTCGACCATCCCACTGTACCTAGCAGACTCCGAGTCGCTGTTTCATTTCTTCTTTTCGGGATTATACATAAAACAAAATCCGGCATCGTACCTATTTTATTATTTAGGCTCCTGACACTTTCAAAATTCAAAATGAATCTTCTTTATGAATAATGTAAAGTATTTTAGTTATTGAATGCGAGAGACAATGCCGCGAGAAACGTCGTTCCATTTCTTGACCGTATTATGTCAGTTAGTTTTTCACAATTTTTAGTTTTTGTTTTCTGATTATCTTTCTTATTACAGTTTTATTTTCTCGGTGTGTCTTTTCCCACAAATGGGATTTTATTACCATATAATAATAATAATAATAATAATAATAATAATAATAATAATAATCAATAATAATAATAACTATAATAATAATAATAAGAATACTAATAGTATACTTTATTAAAAGTAATGGCTACTTCAGCAGCGTTACACTTGTAGAGATTCTTCTCTATTTTGCGAATAGCGGCTTTTTCCGTGCTACTTAAACAGGCTAGTAGAGCGCCTATAGAGGTCATGGTCAAATATAGGGTCAA
Organism: Macrobrachium nipponense; assembly: GCF_015104395.2. Taxonomy (NCBI): domain Eukaryota; kingdom Metazoa; phylum Arthropoda; class Malacostraca; order Decapoda; family Palaemonidae; genus Macrobrachium; species Macrobrachium nipponense. The sequence continues at coordinate 14,863,691 of NC_087213.1, read as the reverse complement.
AATAGGTGTATATATTTTTGAAAATTTTAAGAAATAAATACTATGAAAAATTATAACCATAACCATAGTCATCAAAGTCATTAACGATTTTTTTTTCGTCTGGAGCTGCCAGACATTCTTGGGCTGGGAAGCTGAGGGTGGACTGATCTCGGTGCGGGTGTCCTTCCTCCTTATATCTGTGTTGACAGCAGGGGGTCTGCCCCATGCTTGTCTCCTATTGGCTGGTGGCGGTGACTGAAGTAGCCACTACTTTTAATAAAGAATGCTTGAGAGATGGTCTGCTTCCTAAGTACAATAATAATAATAATAAATAATAATAATAATAATAATAATAATAATAATAATAATAATAATAATTAATAATGAATAATAATAATAATAATAATATAATAATACAATAACAATAAAGCATCGTTGAGAAATTCAGTTTCTCGTGAAGAACAAATTGTTATAAAATCCACAATTGTATATTACATAGAAATATATTTTAATATATGATTGTGGATATTTTAACCAATCAATAAAAGCATCATTTACAGTGCATAACCTGTCGGATTATATATATACGTATATATTTTTTTTTCTTACCAGAAGCGCTTACTTGTTGGAACATATTTTGTCGACTAGAAGCGGCTACTTGGAATATATTTTTGTTGACCAGAAATGCTTAACTATCGGAATATATTTTTACTGAAGCGGCTACTTGGAATATATTTTTGTTGTCCAGAAATGCTTAACTATCGGAATATATTTTTACTGAGCCAAAACGGTTAATTGTCGGGATAAATATTTTTTTAATTGACCAGAAACACTTACTTGTCGGAATATATTTCATTAACGAGAACCGGTAACTGAATATGTTATTATTGAACAGAAAAAGTTACTTGTCGGAGCATATTTTTATTAACCAGAAACGGTTAATTATTTGACTTTTGAGCGGAAGCATCCTCCAAGTTAAGAGGAGAATAACATCCTTGATTCACCCAGAAAAATTTATTGCCAAAATCCGCCGGCCAACTTTTATCAGAGAACTTTTTTGGCAAAATTGGCACATAACTTTTATCGGCAGCGAACTAACAAATGGACAAAATAATTTACTCCGGTGCTTCATCAGTTGGTATATTTTCTCTCCGACTCGAATTCCAGGAGGAATTTTGAATCGTGTGAACCGGATGTGAGTAATTCCAGAGGAGAAAGCAAGACTGAAAAGAGCGCATCAGGAATGCATAGGCTTCTTTGACGTTCATTTCTGTATTCCGCGATACATTAATCTACCGCTTTAATGTAGCCATTAATAAAGTAAATGGAATTTAGGTGGCCGTCGACATCGGCACAAAATAAATGTGATCTGTGGAATTATTCGTAAAATTGAGCTTGAAGCAAATATCAAACGTCTAGATAGATATTAAAATGAATTCTTTATATTGAACTTGAAACAATTATGAAACGTCAAAATAGATTTTTCAAAATCTATAAAATTGAGTTTGAAACTAATACGAAATGACTAAACAGAAATTTTTTTAATTTCTTAAAATTACGAAACGTCTAAATATATATATATATATATACAAAATCTGAAAATTGAGCTTGAAACAAATACGAAATGTCTAAATATATAAAAAAAATCTGAAAATTGAGCCTGAAACAAATACGAAACTTCGAAATATATAAAAAAAAATCTGAAAATTGAGTTTGAAACAAATACAAAACGTCTAAATATATATATAAAAAAATCTGAAAATTGAGCTTGAAACAAATACGAAACGTCTAAATGGTTAAAAAAAATAAACATTCTTGAGATTCAGCTTGAAACTAATACGAAACGTGCAAATAAAAAATTCTTTACATAAAATAAGGTTATGGAAATAGCTGAAATTTATTTTAAAAAATCCACAAAACATAAAGTATGGTATTACCAAAATCTCCTTTTTATTATATAATAAACCCACCGAATATCGAAGACTGTTGACACTTGAATATTATGCAATTTAGAATTGTCTTCAAATTAATATTTATTACAAGGCATACCATAAGACCACGTAGAGTGGAGGAGTGACAACAAATATTCCTAATTCTGAATTATATTTTGTTGTGCTTTCTTATAGCATGATATCTTCAGGTACAAACGGCGTGTAATATAACATATCCACCATAAATATTTAAAACGTGATTTCGGCTTCGATAAAGGCTGTTTGATGAAACTCCTGAACATACATAGTTTCAATCTGTCACATCTGAGTGGAGGGTAATACTAAAATAGCAGAACGCGGAGCAAGCTTTTAACTAATTGCGCTTGCAAAAACAAATTACCCTTTCTGGTAACCTAGAATAAAAGAAAGCACCATTGGAAAATCATTTGTGCCAAAAAATACACCAACTCTTCCATAACGAGTAGGTTAGAGGGTACTTGTATAAAGCAACTAATTATTTGCAGTTTTCATACCCGAAAGCTCTGAAAAATATTTCTTTAATATTTTAATATTACTTCATTTTAATGAATTGGCGCATCTGAGATTAAGCAAATGAATATTTCGGGATTTGGGGAATTTTCTGGGTATTAAAAATCTCTTATCAAATGCCCCGTAAGGGAGTAGTGCCGTCAGTGCACCTAATTCGGTGCAATGTAGGCATTACTTAAGGTTCTTGCAGCGTTCCTTCGGCCCCTAGCTGCAACTACTTTCATTTCTTTTACCGTACCTCCGTTCATATTCTATTTCTTCCATCTTACTGTCCACCCTCTCCTAATAATTGTTTCAGTGTAACTGCTAGGCTTTCTTCCTGTTACACCTTCCAAACCTTTTACTGTCAATATACGTTTCAGCTCTGAATGGTCTTAGTTGCCCCAGTGCTTGGCATAATGCCAAAATTCTATATAAATCAAATCAAATCCTATCCTATCAAATGCCACCATATTTTTTCAACTGTATCTTTGCGGTCATACTAGGTGCCTGGTCTATTCATCATAGAAATAGTATAAAGTGTTACTGGAGTAATATTTCAGCAAGCAACAGGCCTTGAATGATCACCCAGGCTTCATTTTCAGCTTCGTTAAAATAGGAAACATGACAAGAATATTTTCAGAGAAGGGAAAAGAAGAGAGATTTGAGTTGCGGATAATCATCGAACTTAATGCTGAGAGTCGTAGTAAGTTCTGAATATATTCATTCATAAAAATGGCTTGCTCGTCACATAACTTTTCAGGCGCCAAATATTTGGGCTCGACATTCAGGTCATTCATTTTCAACCAGAAAAGAAAGTTGTAGTCGGGGACAGCTGAATAAACGTCGGTGCTAAAATACCGAAAGACGAAATAAACATTCAACTAATTACGCTTGCAAAGCCAAATTAGCATTTCTGGCAGCCTACGGTCGAAAGGAACAAGAGGCAAAATATTTGTTCAGGAAAATGTACTGATCTTCTACAGAGTGAGTTAAAGGGCATTTGTGTGTGTCAGTAATTTTCTTTTATTCCAGACCAAAATTTCCTGTAAAAATCAACATTCGTTTATTATGTCACTTGTCTGTAATGGAAGGTTGGTTGGTTGGTTTAGATTGAAGCGAGTTATGGCAGCACGGGCCCTTGCTCTCAATTATATCCTGATGTTTGTTACTGAGCTTCGACCAGACGAAAACTAGCTTAGTGAATACTGTAATGGAAGATCTAAACGAAAGCAATAAATATTTAGAATATTTTGTGAGGGCTTTGCAGATTTATTTCATGGCTATGCATATTTCGTTCTATTTGAATGATATGATAGAAGCAAATTGTTAGGGCAAAGAAATCGAAATACATTTATAAGGAACTTTCAACTTGCCGAATTTATATTTGTTAACATTTTTCCGATATGAAAAATACATTGTTATTGTTGCGTCACCTGATAAATTCTGGTGGAACACAACTATTAATCAAGGTAGGGGTATCATGGAAATCAGCCACAATAACCTGACATATTTTACAGATTTCATATTAATAGTAAATAAAAGCTTGATGATATTTCATTTTGACAAATGGTTCCTGAATACTTGACTATAGTAGATTCACATCAACCGTGCATTTGATGTCTAGGCCAGTCCCTTACTACGCTCCTGATTGGCTGTTGATAAGCCAATCACAGGGCTGGAAACTCGAGAGTTCACATGGTTAGGATCTATGTTCCACCTCTCCTGAGGGATACGTCTTTCAGGAGAGGTGGAATACACATCCTGCCTATGTGAATTCTCTCGAGAGACTGAGAGTTTCCAGTTCTGTGATTGGCTTATCAACAGCCAATCAAGAGCGTCGTAAGTGACTGACTGGCCTAGACGTCAAATGCACGGTTGATGTGGATCTACTATAGTACTGCCTTTGCTAAGCACCATAATCACTCGGGATTAACAGGTGTCGCGTAATATTACTGACTGGCAAAAACTTTGTCATGTAAATGAAACTACCGAATCAGGGAAAACATAAAACGAAGAGTTAGACGACGAAACAGAAAGAAAGAACAAGAGAGTAATTTTTGCCATTCAAGTTAACCAAACTCTCTTCAGTATCACGAGAGCCGACTAATAACGTTACAGCAGTGATATAAAAATTAATTTGATGTGAAGTAATACGTGTTTTAGGGCAAATTTCGTTGAATTTTTTTTTCTTTTTTTGGCAACTTTTTCTCATTTTGGCAATTCTTCCTGAATCTTCCACTTTCTCCCAATTCAGTTAATGGATGAAGAAGCGAATGTCAACTCTGTTCCATTTACTGGAAACAACACCGCAGTTGTTCCGGCACTTGTAATCTCGTCGAAGCGTACTGCCTGGACATATATATATATTTGTTTCCCCATGGAAACGCGATGCATCATATGCTATGAAAGCATATCTGCTGTATTGGCGACATACCGTATCCGACCAAGTTTCAAGTACATAACTTGGTGAATTGTTCTTGCCATAGGGAATCAAACCTCAGACCCTTTTTGCTAGTAAGGCAAGTATCATATATAGGAGTTAATTATCCACAGCAAATATGAAAAACCGTGCATTGAATTATTCGAATTATAAGCAATTGCAGTTAATTGCTTTATACTAGTGATTTTATTTTATTACTATTAATTAACAATAATAACACAAAATATTATCATCATCATCATCATCATAGTAGCTCTAGTCTTCAAATGGAGAAGCAAATCCACAGTTATGTAAATGTACATATATTTAAATTTAAAAACAGCAAGCATAGCTTTCGGGAATCTGTTCGGTTCCCCTTATCAATCTGTAGCGAAGTAAACGAAACAGGAGTAAAAAATTAAGTGACTTGTTTATAAACAATGGAACCGGTCGTCAAGTATGAATCAAGCAGTGCCGTCGTTTTCTGATGAGAGCCCCGCCAGTCGTCTGGAACGTCTAATTAAGCCCCGCCAGTCGTCTGGAACGTCTAATTGGTCCTTGTCCAATGCGGTCGTTCTGATGGTCCTCTTCAACAGCATAGGCGCCGGCAGCATCGGTTACTGGAAGTAGCCGAGTTACCTGAACGGGAGAAAGAGAGGCAACCACAGCATCAGATGTGGCTAAAGAGACAACAGTATCATAATGTTCTTTATTCTTAAAGCGTTTAATATATTTCTTGGAAATACGATAATTGGTGAATTTATCTTCCTTTGTGAAGGATTTATTGCCTTCCATAGAAAAACCACTGTCGATCGCCGCACCCTCCACTAGCCTTCTTATACCAGCATCTTTACTTATGAAAATTACTTTAGATTCATCCCAATATATACAGTGATCGAGCTTAAGGCTGTGACTAGCTAACGCATTGTTATTCGCATGCAACTGGTATGCTCTTTTGTGTTCCCCGATTCCAGTTGGCAAGCCCTCTACCACTTTCCCCGAAATATTTAGGGTCACATTCTGAACAGGGAATTTCGTAAACACCAACATGTTTGTGATTCGTTGTGCTATTGTTGTGTATAAGAAGTCTTTCAATAGTGTTGTTTTAATTAAAGACTATATTTATTTTATCGTGTTCTTTGTTAACAGTTTTCCGTATTCTGTTTAAATGAAGATTAAAAGGGAGTACAAGACAATTCGTAAACTTCTTTTTGTGATTTACTTTAAAGGAATCTATGTGCTTTTTTAAAGGCGTTATTAATAAAATATGAAGGGTAACAAAGTTTTTTGAAAACATCTTCAATGTGTTTAAGTTCTCTGTCAATGAAGTCAGGGTCACATATTTTCAGGGTTCTCAAAACAAAATTGACTAAGATGTTAGTTTTGACTTCGTTATTGTGCCAGGAGAAAAAAAAATGAATGTATTTTTCTGCATTGGTTTCTTTACGATATACTGTAAATTTAAAAGTGAAAGTTACTGGGTCCTGGAAGAGCAGTATGTCTAAAAACGGCCACTTATCATCTGTTTCGTGTTCGGCTGTGAACTTAATAGAGGGCAAGATTCCATTATTATACCGAAGGAAATTGTCAAAATTTGATGGGTTACCTTTAAAAATAATGGAAATATCATCTACGTACCTCACCCAGAAAATGGGTTCACAGTTCTGTAAAATCTCAACTTCAACAAATTCTATGTATAAATTGGCAAGAATGGAAGGCAAAGAAGACCCCATTGAAACACCAAACTTTTGCCTGAATCCTCGATTGTTAAAGGAAAAGACTGAAGGACACGCAAAGTCGAACTAGAACTAAGAATTGTTTAGTTGGTATAGCAAAACTAATGTTACCTAAATCCGACTGTTCCTTCAGCTTATCAAGTACATATTCCAATGGCACATTAGTGAAAAGCGCTGTACATTTACATAACTGTGGATTTGCCTCTCCATTATTATTATTGTTTGTCAATCACAGTCATCCTATTCGACTGAGTGAATTTTTAAAGTGTTGGGTTCCGGATTGCATCCTGCCTTCTTAAGAGTCCATTACTTTTCTTACTATGTGCGCTGTTTCTAGGAGCTCACTCATCTGCATGAGTCCGAGAGCTACTTCAGCATGTAAGTTATCCAGATTCCTTTTCAAGGATCTTGGGATCGTGCCAAGTGTTCTTATGATTATGGGTACAGTTTCCACTGGCATATCCCACATCCTTCTTATTTCTATTTTTAGGTCTTGATACTTATACATTTTTAACCTTTCTCCTTTACTCTGGTAGCCCATGGTGTTGCCACATCAATGAGTGATACTTTCTTCTTGATTTTGTCAACGTCACGTCTGGTCTATTTGCCCGTATCACCCTATCTGTTCTGATCGTTTCTATGATTCCCTCATGATGGTGCTCGTACCAGTTATTACTGCAAGCTAGCTGGTGTTTCTTCTTCTTCTTCTTCTTCTTCTTCTTCTCCATTTATATTTCGGAAGGTGAACCCTGTTCATAAGGAACAAGGCCGCAAGGGCACTGACTTGAGATAAACAGAAAGAAGAGACAGTAACTAGAAATACAGATATGCTAGCAAATTAATCCAAAAATAAAAGTTTAATGATAGACGAAATAAGCCCGTGGCAAAAAAATTTAAAACCCCCGGTGACTTTTGCCTTCTAATTCCCTCTTCGTAGCACACTTGGCCCCGACTACTTACCAAACAGAACTTTGCGCTGGAAACGTGACACGTAAAGAAATGCTTCCCGTTGGCTGAGAGAGGTCTGGACGCGGAAGTTGAATCGGAGTGATGAATATGCAAATCACGACGAGAGACGGAAAACGTTGAGAAAAACGTCCCCTCTCCCAAAAACGCTGGAGGTTCTCTCTGGAGCCTCCTTAAGCTAACAACCAAGTCAGCTGATAGGTTCCCGTGAAATGCCTTTGATGATGTGATGAACGTTGCACGAGAGTGAATCATTTGTTTGCTGGACATTCCATCTTTTATCTTGGCAGGAGTAAATGTGGATCTGTATGTGTATCTATTTATGTATGTGTGTATGTATGTGCACAAATATATATAGTATATATATACACATATATCGTCTCATTTTATGTTTACCAGAGCACCACCTTTAATAAGAGTTTTTAAGAGAAAACCGAAATCAACATAATTTTTTATTCAATAACCCTCACTTATGTTTATTCTTTTCTCTTATTAATCAACTAATTTCAGCTCTCGGTAAACATGGTTCAATTGGCCAAATCTCCAGAAAAAAACTCGTTTAATTCATTAGGTATTCAAGAAGACAGACTTCTTCTAATTAAGAAAATATTCCCTTTATTTTCCTCCTTTGGACTCTTAAAATATGCAAATTGGAAAAGACGGCGAATGAAAGAGGATGTCCTGGAAGTCTTAATCTTTGCTTAGCTGCCTCTACGGATGGGGAAAGGTGATTTTACCGGGTGATTCCGTTTGAGAGAGAGAGAGAGAGAGAGAGAGAGAGAGAGAGAGAAGAGAGTTAAACTTGGTACATTTTGTGTTCACCACCAGGGGACGCTGATGAAGGAAACCTTCAGAAGTCAAATTCTGAAAGGGACTCTTGTTTGAAGTTGGTGGGGCAAATAATTAGTCAGATCACGTGATAGCAAAGTAATTGAAAAACTCAGTTAATGAACGGGATGGCCAGAAAGGAAAAAAAAAAGAAAAGAAGAGCCTTGCATCGCCTCTTACCTTGACTTAATTTATTTTTAAGCCGTCCCCCTCAGTCGTACTTTATCTTAAATTGATCGTTCTTAGTCTATCAGTTATGATCTCGTAGATTAGCCAGTCTCACTGCCTTCAAAATGTATCATTTCATTTCACGTTCCACTCTCCCATCCAGTTTTCCATTATTTTTGACGACAGTTAGCCCCGTAGGACGTAGTGCCATCACTGTAGGCATTACTTAAAGTTCTTTGCAGCGTCCCTTCGGCCTCTAGCTGCAACCCCTTTCATTCTCCTTTTACTATACATCCCATCACAAATCTCTCTCTAACATCTTATTTTCCAATCGCTTCTAACAAGTGTTTCAACATTATTGTCAGCGCTGAATGACGTCGTAGGTCCCAGCGCGTGGGGCTCGGTCTAAATTTTATATTCCAATTCCGGTAACGATGAAAGGCAAACCCCCGCTTTTACCATCATTCGGAGAGTTGATACTTTGTTTTGAGTGACAGTTCAATGTCTTAGTTTACTTCTCTGGGAAATTAAGTGTTCTGTTTTTTTTTACGCCGTGTGTTCTTTGCCTCATCTTAGTTAGCAAGGGCACCTGCCATCCCTTGTGGGAATATTATTTCTCTTCAGGTCGCCTTTCGTGGCCACA
>NC_087213.1:14846990-14849490 GCF_015104395.2 Macrobrachium nipponense | reverse complement strand
AGGTCTCTTAATTTGTCATTTATATGATCTAGTTAGTTTTTGTGCCTTATTTCTACGGTTTATATTTCATTGAGAATGCTACATCGTCGCAAACATTATATCTTTCTTTGTATCCGTGTGAATGAAGGTGACTTTTCTTTAATGTTTTCTAAGATTATATTTACATTGTGTTGTAAAGTATGTCCTGGTTGTTAAAAAAAAATTATCGTAATCTACCAGAAAGGGGACGTGGGCGGCAGCGTTATCCTTGGGTGGGTTACTGATATTATCTGCTTAGCTACACAAGAAAAAGCTCATGTAATAGTCTGCTTATACTTTAGTTAAAATGATAAAAAGTGGATACATGCATTATTATTACTAGCAATATCTACGCGTTTCTGTTGAACACGGTTTAGGATAGGCAACATGATTAAAAACTTCACTGAATAAGGCAAAGGAACTTTGTGCTCTGAAAGTAGACCCACTACTCCACTGTCTACACCTTTAGTGTGAGGAAACCCCACCTTTTTAACAGTTAACAGTATACTCCACTTATGTAACAGTTACCAGTAGACCCCACCATTTTAAGATTGGACCCCACTTTTTAACAGTAGATCTCACCTTTTTTTAACGGTAGATCCCACCTTTTGCCAGTAGAACCCCCTTTTTAACAGTAGACCCCCATTTTTAACAGCAGACCTAGCATCGGCCACTTTGTTGCAAGGGACCTCACTTATCTGCTCCCATTTCACAGACTTTTCGTCCCGACAGCATTCGAATAAACGTATCTCCTTCTCCGCTTTTCAATGAAATAAACCGAAGAGATTTCATTTCGGCAAATATTTATTCAAAGGCCCAGACGGAAAAAGTCGTTAACTTTTGAAAGGGGCGGATTTTCAAGTGTTGACATAGAAAACTAATGAATTTCTCTCCAGAGGAGAACCATAGGACCTGGTATCCAAAGTCTGTTGGAACTGTCGTGTTTTTGTTTGTGGCAGTGAAAATGCTCGTTGTCTTTCGTCTGGTCATCTTTAAGAATTATCACTATTATTTTCTGCCCTTTCGTTCCTTTTATTAAACCTCCATTCAGATTATCTTTCTTCAATCATACTCTCCACCCTCTCCTACCAATTGTTTCGTAGTGCAGCTGCCAGGTTTTCCTTCTGTTATAACATTTGCAGCCTTTTTACTTTCAATCTCCCTTTCAACGACGAATGATTGATTTATTTCTGACACTTGAAAAGACAAAAGGATTCCGCTTTGACGACAGACGCTGAGATCTTTTGAGGAATTTCAGTGACCCGAATTGATGACATATGCTAAATATACACTGAAATTTGTTCGAGTTATATTTAAAAATAATAATAAAATCTTTCTGTATGAGATTACGAGTTGTGTGAGCGAGGCCATTATAAATACAGCCGAAAACTCATTAGCATATTTTAGGACTTCTTCGACACTCGGATGAGGCGTCCAATTTACCGAAGAGATATTCTAGCTGTAATATTCCTCTATTCTTCGTGATCAAAGAATATTTTTTAGTTCCTTACTTGCTTTTACATATTCACGCTTCGTATAATACCTTCACGGAAGTTTTATTTTATAAGATTATGGATGCACGTAAAAACAAGTTCTTGTTTGCAGGATGAAAGAAAGTGTTCTGCAGTGAATCGCATTATGTTTTCACTGAATTATCCCGCTCTTAATTTTTCTATCTTTTCGCTCCATACATATTTCAAAGGAAGTATGGATAAACTTATGGATAAGGAAAATTGTCTGAGAAGAAGAGCCCCAGTCATCAATAAATAGAATTGTGTCTTTATTGAAATTCAGTGACTGGTGGTGACACTGAGAGCTGACACTAGAACTCACTTCAGTCAGTTGAGGAAAATATTTTAGCAAACGGCAAACGTGTCATTGGTTATTATGAACGCGTGAAAGGGAAAACTCGAATAATATTCTGTTAAATATTTTCACCCTATGCTGTGTAGTTATGCAGATGGTGTCGCCATGCAAAGGAAACAAATAGTTTGTAACGTGACACTTTTACATGACATGTTTTCATGTCATGATTATTCTTTTATTTATTTCTGAAAATGGTTCAAGTGTCCCCATTTATAACCTATAATTATGGGAAATATTAATGACACGTAAAATATGTTTTATTTGAACGTATAATAAAGGTGAATATTACTGCAGTATTCAGTATTTAAATCCAATGGAGGCCCTCGTTAGAAGTAATGTAAACATTATAGGAATACAAGTATATGTAACAGGCATAAAAACTTACTGCTAATACCATTTCTGAGTTGGGCCGCTTGTCGTATGTAAAATAAGAAAATAATTAATTTTTAAATGTTGTATATCTTTAATGTCTTGTAAGGACGAGCCTGAAGCAGAATGAAAGTTTGGTGTATCTTGTTTTTAACATCAAATTGGGCTGCTTTATGAAAAAAAATATATTTCTTCGTTTTGCAAGGATCCAGTCAGAACCAAAGCTTATCTTTCGGTTAAACATCTT
>NC_087213.1:14839490-14841990 GCF_015104395.2 Macrobrachium nipponense | reverse complement strand
CACATAGTAAGAAAAGTGATGGACTCCTAAGGAGGCAGGATGCAACCCGGAACCCCACACTATAAATACCACCCAGTCGAATTGTAGGACTGTGATAGAGCAAAAAAAGAAAGAAAAAAAAAAGAAAAAAAAAAGAAAAAAAATAATAATAATAATCTGAGTATATTTTTTATTGACCAGAAGACCCTTACCCGTCGGAATATATTTTTATCGACCAGAAACGGCCATTTGTCATAATTTAAACAAAATCGTAGAGCATCAGAGGAGGCATATCCGCCCTTGATACTCTCAGAAAAAAAATATAACTAAAATTCGCCGACCAACTTTTATTAGAAAACTTTGCCTTAAAATCCGCGCATAACTTTTATCGGCATCGTACTAACAAATGGACAAAATCATTTACTTCTGCACTTCATCTGGGAAATCATTTCTGTCCGTCTCGTATTCCAGAAGTAAGTCTGAATCATGTAAAAGGATGTGAATAATCCAAGAGGAGAAAGCAAAACTGAAAAGAGCGCATCGGGAATTCATAGGTTTCTTTGATGCTCATTTCTGTTTTGCGATAAATGGTTGTTGCTCTCTGCCGCCTTTACTAAAGTAAGTGGAATTTAGGTGGCCGTCAACACTGGCACAAAATGAATTTCATCGGTTTAATTGTTCGTGAAATTGAGCTTGAAACAAATACGAAACATCTATATAGGTTTGAAAAGAAAATGTGTTCACATGAAATGAGATTGGGAAAAAAAGGAAATTGATTAAATAAGTAATTCGACAAATAATAGAACTATGTCATTATCAAAATCACCTTTTTATTATACAATAAAACTAATGAATATTGACTACTTTATTGAGACTTGATTACTATAGTAGATTCACATCAACCGTGCATCCGATGTCTAGACCAGTCCCTTACGACGCTCCAGATTGGTTGTTGATAAACCAGTCACAGTTCTGGAAACTCTCCGTCTCTCGAGAGTTCACATGGGCAGGATATATGTTTCACCTCTCCTGAGGGATGCGTCTTTCAGGAGAGGTGGAGCATACATCCTGCCTATGTGAACTCTCTCGAGAGACAGTTTCCAGTCCTGTGATTGGCCTACCAACAGCCAATCAGGAGTGTCGTAAGGGACTGGCCTAGACGTCAAATGCACGGTCGATGTGAATCTACTACAGTAAAGAATTGTCTTCAAATTAATATTATTACAAAGCATACCATAAGTCCTTGTAGATTGGATGAGTGACAACAAATATTCCTAATGCTGTTACATGTATAATATATTGAACATGTAGTATAATATATTGAGGCAGAGACGACGTGTAAGCGCCTCAGTGGCGTGATCGGTATGGTCTTGACTGCCACCTCGGTGGCCGCGAGTTCCATTCTTGGGCATTCCATTGAGGGGTGAGAGAGGTGTATTTCTGGTGATAGTTCACTCTCGACGTGGTTCAGAAGTCACGTAAAGCCGTTGGTCCCATTGCTGAATAACCACTGGTGGTTCCATGCAACGTCAAAACACCATACAGACAAACAAACAAACAAACAGACGACGTGTAATATAACTTATCCACTTTAGATATTTAAAACGTCCTCTCAGCTTCGATAAAGTTTGTTTGCTGACATTCCTGAACATATAGTTTCAGTCTGTTACACCTGAACAGACGGTAGTGCTGAAATACCCGAACGCGGAGCGAGCTTTTAACTAATTGCGGTTGCAAAAACAAATTACCCTTTCCGGTAACCTATAGTAAAAAAGCGTCTCTGGGGAATCATTTGCGCCGAAAAATGCACCGACCCTTCCATGCTGAATAGGTTAGAGGGCATTGATGTGTGTCCACTCATGATTGGCTGTTTACAAACCCGAAAGGTCTCGTTAAATTCATCTGGTATTCGAGAAGAGAGACTCCTGCCAATTAAAATATTTTGTATTTTCTTCCTTTGAACTCTCAGAATATGCAAGTATTTGGGTAATTTATATATATATATATATATATATATATATATATATAATATATATATATATATATATATATATATATATTTATATATTTATATACATATATTTATAATATATTCATACATACATACGTATACACACACATTTATATATATAATAACTAAAAATAAACATTTTAAAACAGAGTATTTAGGTACAAACACTCAACTCTGTTATGCAGAAGTAAGTCAACTCCTCCAGCGATCATTATGCCAGATCTTGAAGGGTTTCTCAGCAAATGAGAAATCATAGATATCTAATTCAGATAGGGCTTGGCTTCAAATGAGTGTTGTTCCTCCTCCTCATCTATTCTGTATTTAGCCTTGAAACAACTTCTCGGTGTAATTGGATATGACTCCAGGAGCCATAATTACTTATGTTTAAAGTAATAAGAATGTATATAATTTAAATGATTGTTTCATTTTTGTAATTACTTTATACGCGTGTAACCTTTCTTCTTTATTTCTTGTAATATGTGAGTTCTGTCTCTCTAGACATGATTTATG